>NC_088226.1:41299510-41417010 GCF_036934945.1 Oncorhynchus masou masou | reverse complement strand
AAGTGGCCCTCAATGACTCGTGTAATTATGACCCACAGCAAAGACCGTTATACTGAGACACATTGTTCCCCCTTTCTTTCTTTTCTTTATTTATTGTATTTGTTTAAGATAATCCGTTCCGTGGTTTTAATTATGTGCATTAGGTTCAGGGCGGAATAAATCAATCATAATTTGCCTCCATCAGGGCAGAATCGCCTCCAGACCAGGCAGAGGCAGCCAGACACACTACAGGTCCCAGATCCCTGGTTCACCTGACTGTTCCTATGGGGTTCCTGTCTGCGGAAACCAAATACCCAAATAACTCCAATATTTTACATATCAATTATATTATACTATATACATACCTAAATAATATACTCCAATATCCTTGGAGGCAAACACACACTGCAGCAGTTTCTTTGGTTCTGTCTCTCATACGACCTGACAATGCTCCTTTGGGGTCTCGTCTGTCTCATACGACCTGATAATTCTCCTCTGGGGGTCCTGTCTGTCTCATAAGACCTGATAATTCTCCTCTAGGGGTCCCATCTGTGTAAACCAAATACCCAAATAACTCCAGGGTGAAACCAGGATACAGGGAGGATGAAGGGATTGAACAGTGACAGTTTCTTATAGCTATTGTATTGCTCAGAAAATAATTCTGTCTTTGCATCACATGTATGAAAACGCAGGGAAATGCTGGGAATGTTCAGATTATGCTAACTAACTGATAGTATTATTCATGTCCCGAGCCTATAGCCTTCCACAAATAACGACTTTCTACTAACTACAGTATCACAGAAATCTTTCATTTTTTTCTGGCGCATTTTGTTGCTGAACTTTGTTCTTAGTTCACGATTTAAATGTGGATCAAATATTTTCCTTCTCTGTTTTTCTCTACGAGGAAGATCTTATAAACTCTGACCTGCGTAGAACGGTCGCTCTCTTATAAGACTGATGGGGGAGGTACTTCAGGTCAAGTAAAATAAACACTTTGTGAATGTTAAAGACATACTCCAGCTATTTTCTTCCTTTTATTTTTTCCTTTTCCAAGACTTGGCAGACGAGAATCCAATCATTGCCTGAATGCAGGAGGGGTTTTTGGGAGCATCCCAAATGGCGCCCTAGTCCGTATCTAGTACACAACTTTTGCACTACAAAAGTATCGCATTGTAAAGGGAATAGACTGCCATTTGGGACATACCCTTTATGTTCCGTTTTCATTTGACAGTCTAGACATTTTATGACTTTGGGAAGAAATCTGAGAGAATCAGTTTTCAGCTGCAAACAGCTGTGAAGAGGAGAAGAGCATCCTCCCTAGCTTTTGTATGCTCTTTGAGTCCCTAAATTCTGTTAACTGTGCGACTTAGTTGGAAGTCTTTATCCCTGCCCTTTAACCAATGGACAGGAAAGATCATGTGAAGTTGCAGTAAACAGTAAATAGACTTGGTTTAGTCATCCAGGTTTACTCAAAGTCCAAAATGTAGTTTAACTTGCATACAGTATCAGTAAATATTTAATTCCCACTATTCTAGAAATGTATTCCTGTGGTATTATCCTATGAGGAATTAAAGGTGATAACAATATTGTTCAACAAATATTTACACAGGGTTATACTACTTTCAAATCAAAGTTTATTGGTCGGGCACACAGATTTGCAGATGTTATCGCAGATGCAGCGAAGTGCTTGTGTTTCTAGCTCCAACATTACAGTGTAAGACCTAGCAATAAAATAACAATACACACATAATATAGTATGAGTCACGACTAGAGTACATTTACATTTACATTTAAGTATATAGTAAGTCCCATTAAGGGTCCCAATATGCCTGGCAAAAAACAAACACTGCATTTCACATTTAAGAATCTCATACCAACAGTTAAGCACGGTGGTGGTTGTGTGATAGTTTGGGGATGCTTTGCCGCCTCTTGACCTGGATGACTTGCCTAAATAGAAGGAACCATGAATTCTGCTCTGTATCAGATAATTCTACAGGAGAATGTCAGGCCATCTGTCTGTGAGCTGAAGCTGGAGCGCAGCTGGGTCATGCAGCAAGACGATGATCAAAAACACAATCAAGCCGACATGAAAAGTTTTGGAATGGCCTCGTCAAAGTCCAGACCTAATCCAAATGTAGATGTTTTTGCGAACTTGAAACGAGCAGTTCATGCTTGAAAACCCACAAATGGCGCTGAGTTAAAGCAGCTCTGCATGGAATAGTGGGCCAAAATTCCTCCACGGCGACGTGAGTGAAGCATTTCGTTGGAGTCTTTGCAACTAAAGTTGACACAATCAGTTATTGAGTGAAAGGGGGGCAATGCATTTTTCACACACAGGGGCATTGGGTGTTGCAGGACAGTTACGTTACTTGCTCACTCAGGTTCCCTTGATCTAATATTAGGTTTTGGTTGAAGATCTGATAGCATTTAGTATCAAAAAGGTGCAAAAGTAAAGAAAATTAGAGAGGGGACAAATAATTTTTCACAGCACTGTGATATGTTTTACAGTTCAGAAATGAAAGCACTTTATGTATCTAGAAAAATATTCTATTCATATTTACAATAAAAGTGACTCCAAAACATCACAATACATTATTTACCATTATTTCTATTGGACACGACATAATCCGAAACACATCCAAAATAAACTGCAAATGCATCCAACAAGTTTGTAGAGTCGTAGTGGCTGTAAAAGACAAGTGCAGCGTCCAAAATGGTACCATATTCCCTATATAGTGCACTGTTTTTGACCAGGGCAAGGAGTACACGGTATAGGGAATAGGGTGTCATTCCAGACACACACACCCAGGGGGATTCCCCTCTCTCCACCTTATCCCCACCTTTTCAGTGTGATGAAGGACATTCTCTAATGACACAGGGGAGAGCAGCGGGGTTAGCCTCCCTCTGGCTGTACAGCCGGCCCCTTTCTCATCCCGCTAAACCCCCACCCAGCCCAGACACCCCCACCCTAACCACCCCACCCCAGCCATCCCATCCTATGGCTGGGGCAGCGATTTAATCTGGGTTTAATGCTACAAACTAATCCCATTGTTTCTGGATTAATGAAGTATTCCCTGCCTGTTCCATTTTGTTCAGAGACAATGAGACATGTGAGGAGGGTTAATGTTTTAAATAGCAATTCTCAGACATTGGCCTTAAAGTCAGTAAGTCATTCAGGGCCTTCGGAAAGTATTCAGACTCCTTGACTTTTTCCACCTGTTGTTACGTTACAGCCTTATTTTAAAATTGATTTTAAAAAGAAAGATATATAATTCTCAGCCATCTAATACACAATACTTCATAAGGAAAAAGCGAAAACAGGTTTTTAGAAATGTTTGCAAATGTATAATTTAAGATACCTTATTTACGTAAGTATTCAGACCCTTTGCTATGAGACTCAAAATTAAGCTCAGGTGCATCCTATTTCCATTGATCATCCTTGAGATGTTTCTACAACTTGATTGGAGGCCAACTGTGGTAAATTACATTTATTTGACATGATTTGGAAAGGCAACATCTGTCTATATAAGGTCCTGCAGTTGACAGTGAATGTCAGAGCAAAAACCAAGCCATGAGGTTGAAGGAATTGTCTGTAGATCTCAGAGATAGGATTGTGTCAAGGCAAAGATCTGGGGAAAAACATTTCTGCAGCATTGAAGGTTCCCAACAACACAGTGGCCTCCATCATTCTTAAATGGAAGAAGTTTGGAACCACCAAAACTCTTCCTAGAGCTGGCCACCCTGCCAAACTGAGCAATCGAGGAAAAGGGCCTTGGTCAGGGAGGTGACCAAGAACCTGATGGTTACTGACAGAGCTATAGAGTTCCTCTGTGGAGATGGGAGAATCTTCTAGAAGGACTACCATCTCTGCAGCACTCCACTATTCAGGCCTCTATGGTAGAGTGGCCAGATGGAAGCCACTCCTCAGTAAAAGGTACATGACAGCCCGCTTGGAGTTTGTCTGTTCATGGGCAGAACGACAGATTTGTACCTTGTCAGCTCTGGGATTCGAACTTGCAACCTTTCGGTTACTAGTCCAACACTCTAACCACTAGGCTACCCTGCCGCCCCTAGGATCAAGGGAAAGATGAATGGAACCAAGTACAGAGATCCTTGATGAAAACCTGCTCGAGAGCGCTCAGACTGGGGGCGAAGGTTCACCTTCCCACAGGACAACGACCCTAAGCACACAGCCAAGACAACGCAGGAGTGGCTTTGAGACAAGTCTATGAATGTCCTTGAGTGGCCCAGCCAGACCCCGGACTTGAACCCGATCAAACATCTCTGGAGAGACCTGAAAATAGCTGTGCAGTGACGCTCCCCATCCAACCTGACAGAGCTTGAGAGAAACTGCAGAGAAGAATGGAAGAAACTCCCCAAATACAGGTGTGCCAAGCTTGTAGCATCATACCCAAGAAGACTCTATGCTGTAATCGCTGCCAAAGGTGCTTCAACAAAGTACTGAGTAAAGGGTTATTTTAGAATAAGGCTGTAATGTAACAAAATGTGGAAAAAGTCAAGGGGTCTGAATACTTTCCCGAAGGCACCGTATATAGATGCTGCATATTTTACACTTGAAATTGAACCTTTAATTAACTAGGCAAGACAGTTAAGAACAAATTCTTATTTACAATGACGGCCTACCCCGGCCAAACCCGAGCGACGCAGGGCCAATTGTGCTTCGCCCTATGGGCTTCCCAATCACGGCAGGATGTGATACAGCCTGGATAAGTGGCTGTAGCCTTTAAAGTAATGACATGGTGTATGCTACATTTGATGCGCTTGCCTTCCCTGTTATCAGTTTGAATTCATAGACAGTGGGGGAAGGTGTTTGTAGTTGGAATGGATAGATCTGTGAGTGTGTGTTATTTCAGAAAGTGGAAGGCCGCCCTTGTCTACCCTAAAGAACAGCAAGGGAGACCTCTAGAGGCAGGAAAGGGAACAGCATGAATACCTTCGCTCTGCCACTCCACACGCACTGCCAAGTCCAGTGCTTGGCCTCACAATGTGCACTATCGCTCAATGACAGACTTCAGTTGTCGCCCAGATCCTTACGCTTTAAGAACCAGCAATGTTAGGGCATTGTAAGAATAGTAAACAAGCACCACGGTAAGAGCATCAATCAGTGTGTTTTCTGTGTGAATGCATGGAGGTCACATTTACACACTGAACTGGTAATCAGTGAAGTACAAAACCACCATTATCCACAGTTCAATGAGTCCCAATACTGAAATAAGGCACCTAAGACACCAGTGATGTCATCGAGGTGATGTCCCCACATGGCACCCTAATCCCTGTATCGTGCACTACTTTTGACCAAAACCCTGTGGGCCCTAGACAAAAGGAGTGTACCATAAAGTGAATAGGGTGCCATAACTGAGTCCTCAGAGACGCTGCCTCATTCATTATCAGAGCGTAAACCCCATTTATAGTATTTGTTTATTTATTCCTCCAATATCACAAATTGCTTTATGACATATGTATTGAATACTAAGCAGTCATGGCCAATGCTCTGCTAGTTATTATCGAAGTTGCATTTTAAGTTAATGAAATTATATAAATTGAGTTTTGTTATAGTGTAGTCTTGCCAGAGTCTAGCGCCGTAGCCTTTATTCTGGCACGGAGATGAACCATAAAGAGGAAGGTGATTTATCAACTGGATGAACCCTGTCCTGACAGGGATGTCCTACTGCCAGCTACACTACACTATGTACTTCTACTGCCATTTACACTACACACTGTACTCGAGTAGTCTCAGTCTGAGCCTGCTGGCTTTTACAGTCCACATGGATGCACCACCAAGCGTTACCGCGGTGAAAAGAAAACAATTCTGCCACGCCGTTGCTCTCCAGACCAAAGGAGGAGGATGTGTCAGGCATGGTGTGTGTGTTCTGTGTGTCAGGCGTGGAGTCAGGCAGGGCGTGGAGTGCTGCCTACAGCCGACAGCTTGTTATGCTGTCACAGCGCTGTGTGTGAGTGACCTATGGTGTCACGACGCTGTGATTGGTGACCTGTGTGACTGACCTCTGACCCTTCCTGTCGTTTGCAGTGCTGAGTATCCGTGGCGCTCAGGAGGAGGAGCCTCCAGATGCCCAGCTCATGCGATTGGACAACATGTTGCTGGCGGAGGGCGTGTCTGGACCTGAGAAAGGGGGCGGTTCTGCAGCGGCTGCGGCTGCGGCTGCAGCCTCAGGAGGCGGGGCAGGAGCGGATAACTCAGCGGAACACTCGGACTACAGAGCCAAGCTCTCTCAGATCAGACAGATCTACCACACAGAGCTGGAGAAATACGAGCAGGTAAGGATGGACAGGATACCCTCACCCCTCAGAGAACTACTGTCTTAGCTGTCTTTTACCGTAATCACATACTCTAACCCTGTAACCCAAACGCACCAGCTCCTCCCATCACCATTCCCATCACAGTGATTATTTGTTAACCAATGACTACCTGAAGAATGATGAGTGATAGAGTTACAGACGCACAAATATCATACCACCAAGACATGTTAAACCTCTCAGCATTTGGAGGAGAATTACAATAACAGGGGAGGTCAGCATTTGGAGGAGAATTACAATAACAGGGGAGGTCAGCATTTTCAGGGAGGTATGATGTTTGTGCCCCTGTAACTTTCTCACTCATCATTATTATTATACGCAATTTATTCAGAATTGATCTGTAATCATGATAGCATCCAACATTCATGTAGAAGTGTTTAGAAACATGTTATATTCTTATTTACAATAAAAGGGACTCCAAAATCACACAATACATTATTTACCATTTCATTTCTATTGGGCTCAAAATAATCTGAAACAACAAAAGCATCCAACAAATGTGTAGAGTCACAAGCTTGATGTCATCATTGTGCGCTAGGAATATGGGACCAAATACGTACCGTTTGACTACTTTAATACACATATAAGTGAATTTGTCCCAATACTTTTGGTCCTCTAAAATGGGGTGGGGGGGGGGGGGGGGGGCTTATGTATGGTTCACCCGATATGGATGAAAATACCCCCAAATTAAAGCTGACAGTCTGGTTTTGAAATTATACAATGGGCTAAGAGGTTAGAGTGCAAAGTGCTGGAATACAGAGCCAAAAACAAAAATGAAGTGTCACTGTCCCAATAGTTTTGGAGATCACTGCATATGCTATTTAGCAGATGTTTTTATCCAAAGAGACTGTATGCATACATTTTACATATGGGTGGTCCCGGGAATCAAACCCACAATCCTGGCATGCAAGCATCATGCTCTACCAACTGAGCCATACATCCTTTTATATTTACATCCCAATTTAAGGAGACTTTCTACATTTATGGCATCCATCTAAAGATGTGACAGATTTTCTCTCATCTCCATTGCATCCCTATGTAATGTGCAGTTTCCTTCTCTTCTCCTCCATGTCATTATCTACCATGCCAATAAATCAGAGTGGATTTTACTGCATAACGTTGTCTACTTCCTAACCAATATACACACAGTCAAATGTTAAGGCCCTGACTGGCTGGAATGAATGCATGCCCTGTTTGATGAAATGCAAATGAATTTTCCGTATAGTCCCAGACACTGCTTACATTTATATAAAGTCAGTGTTGTGATGTTAATCTAGTCTAGAGACAGGGTTTAGTGTTGTGATGTTAGTCTAGTCTGTAAACAGGATTCAGTGTTGTGATGTTAGTCTAGTCTGTAGACAGGGTTGCCATCCTGAAACACACACACACAATGGAGTAGGGTAAAGTTGCCTCTAGACGCTGATCTTGGATCGGTTTTTGCATTGTCCCCGCTAAAGGTTACATTTAGGATTGGAGAAGGGGAAGCTGATCCTAGATCTGTACCTAGGGGAAACTTCACCCCGGAGCCACATACAATAGGCAGGACTGTAGCAGTCGGAAGTAGTGTGGAAAACAGTCCTGCGACTATGCCACCATTACATGCTGACAATGTGCTATATAATTATATATAATATGTAATATATCTGTAATATACTGTATTTAAGATGGTATCCCAGTGCGGATGGAGGGGGGACAGTTACACAGGGAGTCATGGCAACGGAAACAAGGTACTCCTCCACTGCAGACCACTGCCCAACCATACACTATATAGAGAGATAATGTATTTTATAGTCATAATATCATTAGTTAATAACATTATTTTACTTTGGTTAGGTGGTTTACCAAATAGACACCCTTCGGGAGGTGTTGAATCAAATACATTTTTCCCCATCTGACTAGTATTTATAAAGCTGGGTTAGTAACTAAATCTATTCGCGAATCCAATGTGAACCTTGGCTCCAGTATTTTTATTTACAACCCAGAGCTTTCTAAACCCAGCATTTTATACCACGCTTCCCTCCCTTACAATCTCAGTGATATTAGGGAACAGACCTTCACTGTCAGGATCAGCATGAGGAACTGGATGGCAACCCAGTCTTTTAAAGCCGTAGTGTTGCTTACGGAGAAAGAAATTCTATAACTCACTTATCATTTATCACCACAATGTATTCGTGGTTTAACAGGTATTTGTCTTTATTATTTTTCTATATATTTATTTATTTCTATACGTTTATTTGTAATCGATGCTATGTCTGCTTGCTTTAGATGCTTCCAGTAGCATCATAATCAGTACATTGCACTATACCATGTTTGCATGTATTTTGTTTCAGACAAGGCCCACATACACATGATCCAGGATATACATTTCTGTGTGTGTGTGTGTGTGTGTGTGTGTGTGTTGTTATGATGACATTATGTCTATAGTCTATCTGGGGCTGTGCCAGATGGCTTCACTGGCATCCCCATGCATCACTGTATGACACCAGCCGCATGACTACTCTGCACCTTACCTCTCATATCATCACCACCTATTCACTGTCATTTACATTCGTTGTACAGACATTTTTGTATTGTTGTACTTTGTCTTGTTACTGTCTCTCTTCATTCACATCCTTCTGCTTTGATAACTATTGCTTTCATGTCAATAAGGGCCCTTTGAGATGAGTGTGAATATGACAGACATATTGTAGAGTGATGAGAGAGAGAGAGAGAGAGAGAGAGAGAGAGAGAGAGAGAGAGAGAAAGTGAGGGGGAGAATTAGAAGGAGAAAGAGAACAAGACACGACAGAGAAAGAGGGAGAACAAGAAAGAGTTCTAGAGAAAGAGAAAAAGACAGGGAGAGAGACAGAGGGAGAGAGACAGAGGGAGAGAGACAGAGGCTGTAATACCACGTCAGGTTCACGCCTAGTGCCACACAGGAGGGTGAGTGTATCATCATGGCATGTTAATCTCTCAACCCGCTCAGCTGCGACTCGACTGCGGTAAGAAGAGAAGGTTTGCTGCTCGTCAGCAGGGACTAGCAGCTGTCATTTCTCCATGTCTCCTTTCTGAAAAACGACACTTACAGTTGCCATTGCCACTTCTGTTTAATATGAAAAATATCACCACTTATATTCCCCCTTGACTTCACAACATGGAAGCATTCCCATGAACTACATGCATTAAACACCTCTTAATTTGCATCAAATTTTTCCTTTCTGTCTTTGTGCATGACCTTGACTGATGTAGAATACCATATAGTATATTTTTTGCACTGTATACAAACACTGCATTAATCCAATGCTAGAGGACACCACCCAGCCCGCCAATAGCCATATAGTATATCACCATCATCATGGCGAGGCTGCTGTGAAAACTCTCACCAACAACATTTCTTTTGACAGTCTAGATAGAAGAAACTGATGTCACTCGGGACAAGAGTGTATGCTAAATGACTCAAATGTAAATGTAACAAACCAGATTGCTCTATCTATCTGATCACCTCTCTCTCTCGGTCTGTTTCCCTCCCCCCGTCCCCTGCAGGCTTGTAACGAGTTCACCACCCATGTGATGAACCTGCTGAGGGAGCAGAGTCGCACGCGGCCCATCTCTCCCAAGGAGATCGAGCGCATGGTGGGGATCATCCACCGCAAGTTCAGCTCCATCCAGATGCAGCTCAAACAGAGCACCTGCGAGGCCGTCATGATCCTGCGCTCCCGCTTCCTCGACGCCAGGTGTGTGTCTGTGTGTGTGCCTACAGCTGTGCAAATGACCGTGTGCAAAGTCACTCTGCCACTGCAATGTTTTTGTTGACTTGCACAGCTAGCTACAGTATTTCCATACCTGTAACTGCATTATTCACATCAGGTGCTTTTACAGTCACGTTGACAGCGTGTTATTCTACAGCTTACCACCACTCTATACAACATCATCACAACTGATCTTCCGAAATCTACCAAAGTTTTGACCCTACCTACGGCACGTCTATTGGTGCCATTTGAACCAGCACATACAGCCTTGCTTCTTGGCCGCTGACAATTATCTCCTCTCTCCAGGCTCCATAACGCTAAATATTTCCCTTTTTTAATATAATCCCTTGTTCCTTTTGATGCATGTTTTGGATTTGCATACATTTCTCAGAGGATAAATCTCACTCTGAGTCGGAGTCGGAAGCATAACATTTAAATTAGGCTCGGGCTCTTCTTACAAAGCTCCCCCCCCCTATTCTTCTGCAAATGATTGTGGCTGTGGTGCAGGGAGGGAGACAGGGGAAGAAGGGAAGGGCTTTCAGTTAGAGAGTGAGTGAGAGAGAGAGAGTGAGAGAGAGAGGGGCACTGCCTCCCTACCAGTCTCAGCTTTACTGATTAATCTGCAGCCTGCCCTAGCACCATGCTGTGCACATTTACATATTCTCAAGCAGGCTTTTGGAGTGCGGGACGAAGATTTCAGCACAAATCTCTTTCACCAGTCAATCGATGCGATGCATGGAGGCAAGCATTTTACAGGGTTCCCGACCTAGCTTATGTAAAGCCCTCGCATGAGATGTGGCACATGCAGACATAACCTGATGGAGGGTGGAGATGGAGAAGGAGGAAGAGATGGAGGGGTCAGTGAACTGAACGAGCATCAGCGCGTGCTTACGGCACGTTTTCTAGCCTTTAATAAGGAAGGCCAGTGTTCTGTTGTTTGCCAGGATTTTCAGGCGCTGTTCATTTCTATTAGTGAACCTCTGCAAAGAAAACATATTTCGTACCAGCTTAGGCAGCTGTACTGAAATGGGGTGGCAGTTGTATGGAAGGTTTTGGATCGAATTGGGTGGTAGTTGTGTTGTTACTCTATGAGTTGCCCCAGTTTTGCCTGTATTACCACAAGTGGCTTTGACACATTTCCTCTCATTTCCTATTTTACATAGTGTTTATTCCGGTCCTAACTAACCAATTCCTATCATTCTCCTTGTAGACGGAAAAGACGGAACTTCAACAAACAGGCGACAGAGATCCTGAATGAGTACTTCTACTCGCACCTGTCTAACCCCTACCCTAGTGAAGAGGCCAAGGAGGAGCTGGCCAAGAAGTGCTCCATCACAGTTTCACAGGTACAGTACAGTGCCACCTGTCTAAACCCCTACCCTAGTGAAGAGACCAAGGAGGAGCTGGCCAAGAAGTGCTCCATCACAGTTTCACAGGTACAGTACAGTGCCACCTGTCTAAACCCCTACCCTAGTGAAGAGACCAAGGAGGAGCTGGCCAAGAAGTGCTCCATCACAGTTTCACAGGTACAGTACAGTGCCACCTGTCTAAACCCCTACCCTAGTGAAGAGACCAAGGAGGAGCTCACCAAGAAGTGCTCCATCACAGTTTCACAGGTACAGTACAGTGCCACCTGTCTAAACCCCTACCCTAGTGAAGAGACCAAGGAGGAGCTGGCCAAGAAGTGCTCCATCACAGTTTCACAGGTACAGTACAGTGCCACCTGTCTAAACCCCTACCCTAGTGAAGAGACCAAGGAGGAGCTCACCAAGAAGTGCTCCATCACAGTTTCACAGGTACAGTACAGTGCCACCTGTCTTCAGGAAGGCCACAGTACACGTAGAACAGGACTAGAGGCAGTAGTGGATAATGTGGAAGGCCATTATAATCATTTTCACAATTTCACAGTATTATTCCAACCTCATTGTGTGGAAATATACATACAAAAGTGGAAAATCTGTTTTTTGACTGCGCTGAGCCTTTAAGATGTGAGCGTTACATTATTTTCTTAATTCATAGGCTACATCACAGGGACTAAATTGATAGTGTAATATGATGATTGATAATGTAATTAAGAATGCACCAACAATACCAAGGTAAACAGCTGTCATGTTATGTGTTTCTCGTCCATCATCTCCTCAAACGGTTTCATTAAGTTTATGCAAAATTATTTTGAGGATGCATCTGGGCATTGTTTGATGATAACAACGTGCTTCAGGGTCTGAATGATTAGTTGAGCATCTGCCTGTGCCCCAAATGGCACCCTTTTCCTTATGTAGTCCACTATTTTTGACCAGAGCCCTTTTTGACCAGGTCCCATAGAGAATAGAGTTCCATTTGGGACTCGACCTCTGTGTTCCTGGGTCTATGATAAAATAATATGTTTACCTACCTTCTCTCTGCATTCGTTCAAACTCAGCAACCGGATTGATTTAGTTTTTTATTTTAATGTTATTTATCATTAGCGCTACCTGGCTTATCCTGGTAGCTTCATCGGGGAGTCCATTAGCTGTAATGGGTGTTAGATTGTGGATGTTGACTGATTGGTGCTAGCGTGAGCTCTGATGATAGCTGCAGTCATACTGACATAATGAGACTGTTACTGGCAATCATTCCCTTCTGCCACTAATGTGGATTCACAGTACTGGTCTACGTAGCGCGTGGTAGTACTCACTACTACCTCAAAGGGCTCTGTTCCAAACGGCACCCTATTCCCTATATACTGCACTACCTTTGACCAGGGCCCATTGGGCTCTGGTTAAAAGTAGTGCACTATAAAGGGTATAGGATGCCATTTGGGACTCAGGCAAAGTCTTTCTTCAGTGTCGGATAGGATATGCCAGACAGTGGAGGGCCATGCATGCAGAGCTCATTCTGATTTCACACATTTGCTCAGTAAAAAAGTGGGAAATGTATTTGTTTAACATTAACATTGTGTAAGCATTTACAAGTTGCACGTTGTTTGTAAAGGTTTCCAACTGGTTCGGAAATAAAAGAATCAGATACAAGAAAAACATTGGAAAGTTCCAGGAAGAAGCCAACATGTACGCTGCCAAAACTGCTGTGAACGCGACCAACGTATCCTCACACGGGAGCCAGGCTAACTCGCCCTCCACTCCAAATTCTGCAGGTGAGACTAAAGAATTACACCAATGGGTTATTTGGAAGGCCCTGAATGCACTCTATATCAGTCAAGGGCATTTTTCTATGCTCAAGTCAAAAGAACAAAAGGAAAAATAGCTTTGTCCAAGAGTAGGATACAAGGACCCCATGTCAAGTCTCCCAATACTTTCTTCGCTGTTGTCTTCTTTTCAATTAACACACCTTTTATTGTACTTTATCTCAAGATAGAACATTTACATTTTGTTGTACCAATTGAATTTACTGAATTCATTGATCTTGTTGACCATGAATTACAGTTTTACAGAAACACATAACATATCATTCGTGATACTTTGACTGTAGAGACATCCTACCATTCTACTTTCATGTTGACAAATAGTCACAACAACAACACATCTGACAACTGTACTCGGCTCACCGTTCCCTCAGCTTTATGCTGCCACTCTCTAACCTGTCTGCTCGCTCTGGCCCTAACACTAGCCCTAACACTAGCCCTAACACTAGCCCTAACACTAGCGCTACTTCTAACTTTTTCTCTCGCAGGGGTGGGCAACTCCAGTCCTCGAGGGCCAGATTGGTGTCACACTTTTCCTCCATCACTATCAAACACAGCTGATTTAATCAAATTGCATTCTAAACTGAAGCTCATGGTTGGGTGATTATTGGTGTCAGGTGTGTTAGCTGGGGCTAGGGGCAAAACTGGGACACCAAGCATGCCATTGAGAACTAGAATTGCCCACCCCTGCGTCCAGCGCTAACTGCATTTGTTTGCCTGCTGACACTTTGCATGGTGCTTCTCCGGGTCTAACCCTGGACGGGGCCAAGTGGCTGAATCCTGCTCTGCTTGCTCCTCTTTCTCGCTGCTCTGTGATTCCAGTGCTCCCTCTCTCCTCTTCCAGGTTCTGCTGGATCTTTTAACATGTCAAACTCCGGCGACTTGTTCATGAGCGTGCAGTCTCTCAATGGGGACTCGTACCAAGGGGCTCAGGTGGGAGCCAACGTGCAGTCACAGGTAGGGCCATATAACTAAGCAGTGCAGAAGATACTACTATAGGAACAGATACACCTCCCTAAGAAAAGGCCTTGTAATCTATCCTAAACGCACTACAGGCATCTCAGTACTCCCCCAGTGTCTACATAACTATAGGCTCCTAATAGCGCCACACCATAGGGTTTTCAAGGTATCGTCTTCCACCATACTAAAACATTACAGCGAGTGTAAGGATGAAAATAATTCAGCGCTCTCTGCAGCTCTCACTAATTTCATCCTTTCGACAGTCTTCTAAACACGTAATGACATGTTTTGGTTATCTTTCTTCGTATTGTCCATGGCTGGATGTATTTCCTGTGTGTTTTCTCTGCCTGTACTGTGTATCACGCTCCTTCTTGTCTTTGTCTTACAGTGTTATAGTCTTGTTTATCTTCTGTGCTCTGACCTTGCTTTGTCTGTGTTCCTCTGTTGTGTTTCAGGTGGATACCCTTCGCCATGTTATCAGTCAGACAGGCGGATACAGTGAGGGCCTCACAGCCAGCCAGATGTACAGTCCGCAGGGCATCAATGTAAGGAGAAAAAAAACACACGTTTTTTCCTGCTTTCTTTTCCCCCTACCAATTATTTCAAAGCCATAGGGCTCAGAATGCCACTTAGTAGGACTTGTCTCAGCTCCACCACAGTCACCTAGTTGATTGCTTCTGTATCGGTCACGCCACGGGCAGAACGCCAGAACGGCGTGGGGCCAGCCACACACACACGGAGCGGCCGCCTGAGCCTGTCACGTCCAATCAGCTCTCCCTTAGCACCTGCAGCCAATCGCGGCCGTGCAGGAATGGCACAAACAGGTGACACATCTTTTGACGCGTGGATCGGTCGCCCCCTAACGCCCTCACCGACCACCCGATCCTAATCATCACTGTGGATCCAGAGGCCCCGTTAAAACCCTATCAGAACAACCCCAGAGTAGAGTCACACTAAAAATAAAACTAGCCAAACTGCTAGCCCCTAGACAGAGCACTGAGGGGCATAACATGGGGGCGTATTTCCACTATGTTATATTTTTTTCTTCTTTTTTAGAGGATGGGGGGGGTTTGGATTTGGGGGGAGTGTGTGTGTGTTTTGGGTGAGGGCAGAGGAGAGGAGGGGAGGGGGAGGTTAGCTGGCGGCTGCAAACAGCAGGGAAATTCACAGCGACAAGCCGTGTCGTAAAAGGGAAAATCAATAAGACAGACACAAGGAGAGCGGAGTGTGGACTTGGGACAGCAATCCAAGCGCATTGCTCAGATCATGCTCCCGCCACACTAATGGCCCTGACAGCGAGCCGCGGCAGTGTGGGTCGGTGAGAGCTACGACGAGAGAGAGGACGGTCACAGGCACACACAGCCACGCGGCTAGGCTTCTGGCTCCCTCTCCCGTCGTGCCTCAATGGCCATATGATAATGAGATGAAATGCCTCCTGAAAAAACAAAAGTGGGGTATGCAGAGTGTGTATTCAAATCCCCCCTCCTTTCCTGGCTCGCTCTCCACTCTACGCTCATCTCCCTCCCACAGAACAGGCTGTGATAACCCTGAGAGAGCAGTACTGACGTGTTCAAGCCCTGTTCTCAGACTACACCCTGACCTTATGGATAGTCGTTATCCTTGGACCCCGTACCACGTCCTAAAATGCCACAATATTCTCTCTTTTTTTCACACACTTTCATAGCTTTTAAAGAACCTTCTTACTGCGTAATGCGAGAAGGATATCGTGTTATCTGATTTTTGAGAGACAAATGTAACAGCAGACGGGACCTACGCTGTTATCCTTTCATTTTCTTTCGAACAAAATATCGCATACAAATATGGTTCTCCATTCTTAATGTAGGATTTGGGGAGACATAATAACTGTATTCATATCTTACGGAAATCATTTATACATTTTAGAATTCTGGAGTGGGGTTGATGAGCTTATTTCCTTGCCTCTCTGCAGCATTTTACTGCAATAGTATTTGTGTCAAAGGGAAAGTTCACAATTAGCTTACTTCATGTTCATCATCTCCAGCACCACCCCAACGTCAACATACATTATGTGAAAATGACGCGTTTCTATGTTTTGTAGTAAAAGAGAGAGGAGGATAAGTGTTTCCAGTGATATCATCAACCAATTGGTAGGCAATCAATGATGTTGCTCTTGCTGCGGGCGATTCCCTGATCCACCTCTACGCAGACGACACCATTCTATATACTTTCGGCCCGTCATTGGACACTGTGCTATCTAACCTCCAAACGAGCTTCAATGCCATACAACACTCCTTCCGTGGCCTCCAACTGCTCTTAAATGCTAGTAAAACCAAATGCATGCTTTTCAACCGATCGCTGCCTGCACCCGCATGCCCGACTAGCATCACCACACTGGATGGTTCCGACCTTGAATATGTGGACACCTATAAGTACCTAGGTGTCTGGCTATACTGCAAACTCTCCTTCCAGACCCATATCAAACATCTACAATCGAAAATCAAATCAAGAGTCGGCTTTCTATTCCGTAACAAAGCCTCCTTCACTCACGCTGCCAAGCTTACCCTAGTAAAACTGACTATCCTACCGATCCTCGACTTCGGCAATGTCATCTACAAAATTGCTTCCAACACTCTTCTCAGCAAACTGGATGCAGTTTATCACAGTGCCATCCGTTTTGTCACTAAAGCACCTTATACTACCCACCACTGCGACTTGTATGCTCTAGTCGGCTGGCCCTCGCTACATATTCGTCGCAAGACCCACTGGCTCCAGGTCGTCTACAAGGCCATGCTAGGTAAAGCTCCGCCTTATCTCAGTTCACTGGTCACGATGGCAACACCCATCCGTAGCACGCGCTCCAGCAGGTGTATCTCACTGATCATCCCTAAAGCCAACACCTCATTCGGCCGCCTTTCGTTCCAGTACTCTGCTGCCTGTGACTGGAACGAATTGCAAAAATCGCTGAAGTTGGAGACCTTTATCTCCCTCACCAACTTCAAACATCAGCTATCTGAGCAGCTAACCGATCGCTGCAGCTGTACATAATCTATTGGTAAATAGCCCACCCATTTTCACCTACCTCATCCCCACAGTTTTTATTTATTTACTTTTCTGCTCTTTTGCACACCAATATCTCTACCTGTACATGATCATTTATCAATCCAGTGTTAATCTGCAATATTGTAATTATTCGCCTACCTCCTCATGCCTTTTGCACACATTGTATATAGACTCCTGCCTTTTTTTTCTACTGTGTTATTGACTTGTTAATTGTTTACTCCATGTGTAACTCTGTGTTGTCTGTTCACACTGCTATGCTTTAACTTGGCCAGGTCGCAGTTGTAAATGAGAACTTGTTCTCAACTAGCCTACCTGGTTAAATTAAGGTGAAATAAAAATAAAAAAATAATAAATTAGTAGGCAATGCCTACTCATAATTGGCTAAAATCACACGATGCACACCAATGGTGTCATTGGAAACACTTATCTTCCGCTATCTTTTTTAATACAAAAAAATAGAAACGCAACATTTTCACATATGTTGATGTTGGGGTTGCTGGAGATGAATATGAAGTTGAAAATTACACATTTACCTCAGCATCGAACCTATTCACAAAGCAAAGCCCAGGAAAGCTGTCACCTTAGAAACAGTGTATCAACCTTTATGCTCGTCCAGCGAAAGAGAAAGAGAAAGAGAAAGAGAAAGAGAAAGAGAAAGAGAGAGAGAGAGGCAGTATGTCCTATCTGTGAAACGAGGAAAAGACTCCCCTCTCTCTGTGTTGATAATGACTGAGCAGTTACATAATGGGTTTTGTGGTAGACAAGAGCAGTAATTACAGTTTGGAAATAGACGGAGAGAGTGTCACCAAAGTCAGACATTTGAAGACATTTCTTTTTCCTCCATTTTTGATTACAGACTTTCTTCTGGCTAAAATAACAGGCTTTGAAATGAAAGGCTGTCAAGGACCATTTCCAGTTTTTCTGATCGCATGAAATTTGCTATTAATATCTCAATGCTCTTTAGCAGGCCTGTCTCCGGGATTGGAAATGGCTTACGCGTCCCTCATTGTGTTTTCATTCAGTCACAATTGGCGACCATTGATTCCTCTTATGACTGTTTTGGGACTTTTGTTTTAAGGTCCTTGTCAGACATTGTCACTGTTATTATTATGTGTGTTATGCATTTATCTCAACCCCAGTGATACAAGAATGCAGTATTGTTTTTGAAGTGAAGACAAAATTGTCTTCATTATAGAAATTTGAGCACATTGCATGTGATCTGAGAGGTACATATATGTGATTTACAGAATTTTCAGTTGCTTTAAACAAGTACAATTTTTGTGACAATTCTGTTCTGAAATATGAGGTCTAGGTTACTGTAATTTGAGTGAATCAGATCTTCGTCCAATACAGATTTGGCTTGAGGCTTTAGTGGAATGTTAGTTTTGTTGTTTTGGGGTTGTTCTAGCATTAGTAAATCTCATACCGTACCTACTACACGTGTCCCCAGGACTTCACAGATATGGAATTCAGTACTACAGATAAGATGATATTATAAACGAATTGAACTGTATAATGACTATATACTCTGAAAGAGAAGAGAAAAAAAGAAGAAGCAAAGACATAGGGTATAGTTAGTGTCCTATGCCTGGGCTCATAATTCCTCCCTCCATTCTGTCTCTCCTGTCTCTCTCTCAGGCAAACGGAGGCTGGCAGGATGCTACCACCCCCTCATCAGTGACATCCCCCACAGAAGGACCCGGAAGTGTTCACTCGGACACCTCCAACTGATCCCTCCACCCTTCTCCTCCACCACCGTCCAGACATCCCCAACCTCCACCCTCGATCATCTAGCCAGCTCCCCAGCCAGTCAGACCCCCCCCCCATCAGGACTGGAGGTGACACACTAGACTCGTCACAGGGCAGGAGACCTCTCTCTACGGGTGGGGACTACAGAATGAAACACCATCACCACCACCAGACAGTTCCACCTATCTACAACCCCCTCACTGTCTGTTTGTATAGTTTTCTTCGCCATATATCCATGTTGCCTCATTGTGTGATCATCTGACTTATAACACAGTAGGAAAACAGTTACAACAACACGTGTATACAGTATGGCCCGTATCTTGTAGATTTAAATGCTTTTCACACTACCTCTATTGAAAATAACAAGAAAACAACAACAACAAAGGGACATCTTCTAAATAAGCTTTGTTTTTTGTTGTTGTAATTACTGGTATTGACAGTAGCTCTCAATCTCCTCTTGTCCTGTCTCAAGGCTTGTTTTTAAGGACAGTTTTGCCTTTGTGACAAGTTTCACCCTATATAATTACTTAATTCATAACATAAAATAAATTATATTAAAATTGTCCAGTGCCAAAGTTCAACACAGGAGATGAATTTGTATAATATGAATTGTTCTTGTAAATAAAACATCCATCTGACATTTCATATGAAAAATGGTTCATTACTGTATTTAATTACATTTCATGTTAGTAGAGTATCAACAGGGTGCTTTGAAAATGAGATTCAACCTTTCCTCGTCATTCTAAGCATTCCGTTTCAGAGCTTCTACATTGGCCAATAAGACATTAAACATTTTTACTGCAAGAATGGTAGCCTACGTTTTCTGCTCATACTGAATGCAGCATAGCATGAGTGATGCACAATGCACAAGCAGACATTATGAGAGTAACAGTATGCTCCAGAATAAATGGAAGAGACTGTTTGGAAGGTCAGAAGGGAATGAATCGTGGTGATTCTAGCTACTGGAATTCTAATAAATTCACTGCTCTTGAAATATTGTTTGTAGTGCACTGCATCCAGAGACCATTGACCTACAGAGTTTAAAATCTACCCAGAACACTTAATCAATGAGTACATTAGCATCAATTATAAGAAGCCAATATGTCTTTAAGCACAGTGACTTACAGTGATTACCCTGGGTAACACTTATATTTGTCAAAGAGAAGAAAACAGTACAGAGAACACACATTAATGATAGTTGTACTCTATTCTATACAGTCTACATATACGGAACATATGGTGTGTATACATACTGTACACACACATACACTACCATTATCACCATCAATGTACATCAGTGTTATCGTAATAGCCAAATACTGCTGGTAACCAAAATCACTTGTTTAAGTGCAACAAAAAAAAGGCATTTTTAATGTAGATTTTAATTCTGATTTTGTGGTATAATGTTGTAGTAATTGAAGACACGACTACACATGATGAAATATCTCTCAAAATTACCGTCTTTGTTTGTGTTTTTGGTGCTAGTTAGCTCTTTTATTTCCTATTTCTCAGTAGTATATTTCTGTCCATTTATTATTGTCACCCGGTTTGAATTTCTCCATTCAACCTCATCACTCATATCATCCTGTTTTTACATTTTGGTTATCAAGGTTGGTCTCTATTCACTCTTATGTTTCATTATCCTCCTAGCATATGGCGCCAGTCTAAATTACGCAAATAAAAAATACAAAAATTGAAATTAGATTTATTAATTTTGTTGTATTTGATTTTAGCTACAGTATTTATTTACACACAAATACATATTGCCTTCTTGGGCATTTTAACATATCCACCATACTATTACGTAGATACCAAAAAATAACTACAAAAGCTTCAGCTCTATACATTGGGATCAGCTTGACCAACTCGACTTTGTTTGATTTGTAAAATTGTGTATTAACTGAAGTACTCCACGTGCATCTCATAGGAATGTTCAGCTACTCTTTCTGTACTCAGAACACCAAAATGCAGTCCGAACACAGTAGTGTTTGTTTATAGAAATTAAATGGAAAAGACTAACCCTGATGGCACACAGACATATGGGATATATGTTCTCACATTATGAATAAATACATTTGGCTACTGTTTTACTTTTCATTCGCTTGGTTATAGGAGTTACAGTACGTTCTATTTTCTTTTCTTGCTAGCATAATGTGAATTAGCCCAAGAATGCTCTATGTATGTAGATGTGCACCTTTATTCTTGTTTTTCGTTTTTTGGGGAATTGGACAGTATCCATTTTCAAAACAAAGCAGCTACAGTAAATGTTTGACAGAGACAGACAGACAGACAGACAGACAGACAGACAGACAGACAGACAGACAGACAGTAGGACACAGTTCCTTTCACATTACAGATATAATCCGCTCACTGTTTCACTTTGTACTTTCTAAAGCATTGACACAAAAGCGTGCTTCTAGAAATGGGTACTGTCTTGTTAATGAAAGGTGATGTGAAAGGTTTGTGTGAACACGATCTCGTGACAGTGTTTTTAGCCCAACTAAATCCATGGTAATAGATATACACATTATATAGCATTTCAAATCATAACCAACATCTGTATAGATTACAGTACCACACAGCTGGATCCACCATAGACTGCATATCACAGAACTTAGCTCTTCCGTCACAAACTACATTTTATATTTGATGTACTTGTTGGAGACGTGGACGTGTACTATGATGAGTGAAGCAAAATCTTGTTCTTTTTTTGATAACTACAAATGGCTTAATTTGCTCCCACATCTGATAGTCCAGTTGATGGACAACACATAGGTACACTATGAGTGGAGTATGTTTGAGTGGTCTTTCAATACAGATTTTAGCCATGTGACAAGCAGAACAGTAGCTTTTGTGATGCGTTGCCCATAAAATAAGTAAAAGTTACTCTACTTTTCACATTGCCTTTCCAGTATCATCATTATTATTGAAAGCTTCATGTAATGATGCTTTTAGTTTTGGGATATAAAAGGGAGAGAAAAAATAACTATAAAAAAGAAAGAAGAAACTGAACAATTTGTAAAACATCAAATGTTTTCTTTGTGGCATGTCTTTTGTTCTTTAATAAAATACCGTACTGCAGTGTTTTTGAATGTTACTTATTTTTTATAAAGATTTCAGAGTGAAATCATGGATCCTTTTCTTGACAGGTTTGACATTTTAAGATCTCTCTGCATATGTAAAAAAAATAAAAAAAAAAAATAAAAAAAGTTTAACATTGGAAATTGCAAAACTACTCCAATTTAAAACCTGTTTTCTGTGGAGAAATAAATAGCTAACAAGGTGTAGGTTTTATGGTCTCTTTCTTTGTACTGTTAATGCATATTCCAAATAAATTGTTTCTTTTGTTGCATACTTTTGTACTGTCCTCATTGGTTTTCCTTGTCACACACATACTATGGAGATTTCCATACATTCAATTAATTTATTCAGCCCCGTCCCTTCGCTTTATAACAAAACCAAGTAGTGGGGATGCAGCTGACTGAAAAACAAATCAAGGATTGTGAATTTAAGACATATAAGACTTCAGTAACAGGGTCAGGGTCATAAGTTACTGTAGGACACAAGTTTACACATCTCAGACTTGTCAGTCCTTCACCTCTGGATAGGATCGCACATCACACTTCAATAACATGCTTAAGCATTGGGGGCATTTTCTCACTGTTGACATAACGCCAGAGCTGGGGTGAGCTGGAGAGGGTGTGAAGGGGACATTTTCTCAGTTTTCTAAGTGAGTGAAAGCTGTGTGCTTACAGCAAGCAGACAGACGCCCCCGGTTCCCCCTCCTACCACCCACACATAGCAGAGGGGAGGAGGGGGGGATAAGGACCTAGGAAAGGTTTCCAAAACGATCAGAGAGCAGCCAATTCACAGAGCGTGACGGAGACTGTGGGAGTGACATATGCAAACATGATCAAATATAATTACATGGGGATGTCTCCTTGTTTCTATCAAAGGGTTTCTTGTCGGCTCTGTTAGGAGGATGAAAGAGAGGAACTGTTGGATGTGTACTGTATGCTTTAATATATTCACCATGGCTTTACAAACCAAAAAGGTATTGTGAGTTTAATTACTGTACGTTGCTCTCTTGAAAAGGCATAAATCCCATACTGAGTAGAAAATCAGTTGCACTTACTATTCAAGTGCTTTAATCATCAGCAAAACAACCTGGTTAATGAGTTTCACCTGTACCTTGCTGCCCATTCCAACACTTGTTGTGAATTCACTGTACTGTAAGCTATCCTACTGAATGCACAGAGCAATTGGGGATGCACAGCACTCTACACAGTGCATGTAGCAATATTATATATTCTGTGGTAATGGGTTATATTTTTCTTATAAATATGCAAAAGGCATAATCCCTTTAACATGCTTTGGTTTTTAGGTGGTATTTAGTATGTCAATATTGATCTACAAGGGGAAGACGTTTGTTCTACGTCTTGTACTTGGGCAAATTAAAGGGACATATATTTTAAAAAGCTCTGGCATTTCCCTAGTTCTATCAATACACACTCCTTTTTCCAGCTGCACTTCATGAATAAATTACTTCTCAAACATAAATTGTTTTTGCCATATTGGCTGTTGTAGATGCGTCTTTTTGAAAGGTCAGCAGCCAAGGGACCGGTGTCTGAGAAACAAATTAAGTTAGGAAGAAGACCGATGCCAACCAAAGTGGTGGTGTTTATTGCTGGCCACTATTTGTAGTCCCTCACAATCCATATTTTTCATTTGTGCTCGATTTCGTGTTTGTTTTCTGCTATAGTATCCAACAACACACATTTGTTGAGCATAAGCTGTCTCAGTGCTAATACATAGCTTATGTCATATCTATACTTTCAACCTAATGTATGTCGCACACAAATCCCTTGCCAATACCCACACTGTATCAATGGCAACACAATGCATAATGTACACCCCCCATATCAAGTTTAGTGTTATTCACAGTGTGTGTAAGGAAAACCAATGCCTGCCAGCACAATACACATACACTGTAGGAATACAATAACCATCATACACCGTATGAAGGGCTGCAATGCAAGCCTGAGGGAATGGCTATGGAAGCAGAGACATGGCAGGGTCTGAGGGGCTGTGGTCTGATTGGAGGTCCCTCATTCCCTCATTCGAGGAGATCGCTAAGGGAAGGACCTCTCTCTGGGTCCTACTGGGCAGGGAATGATGATGGGCAGTGGGAGATGGGGGATCGACACCTCATGGTGAGGGAGATACTGCAGTCTTGACTGAGGGAGGGTTGGGGTCAATGCCATTTCAATTCAGGAAGTAAAATGAGATTCAAATGTTTACCTCTTGAATAGACTGGACTGAAATGGATGGAACTCTGGTCTAAGTGTGTGTCTATTTGTATTGGTTTTCAGTTTGGCAGTCACTTGAGCAAAATGTTGTTGGAAGGAATGCATGCGTTTCTTCTTACCTTTGCATTGCCACCCACAGATCTGTAATGAATTCTTCTGATCTTCTGGTGCTGGAAGTTTCATAAAGGAGGCATGTTCGAAACGATTTTACAAATCAGTGTGTCATCATGGTCTTTCATGTCTTAAACCGTGTAATCATTTTTACATTTGGGAGATATGGTCCATTTTCTAGCGTGGGAGTTTGATGTTGTAGGCTATAATGTTGCTTTATAATGTTAGCCGAAAGCTTTCTTAATGAGCCAGATATGGACCTTATCATCTTCTTCCAAAAAATGTAGAGCCTATATTTCCCTCGAAAACTGTGCCCAAAGACATTATTTCAAGAGAATTCAATGCCAAAGACAACCCATCTTGGAATATAAATCCAAAACAAACTGAGAAATGCTAAACATGATCCTCTCTAGATGATCCGGGACATATATATACTGGTATTACAATCACCTTGCATTTAAAGCCAGAACCAAGACTCTATTGCTGGGCTACATACAGTGCCTTTCAAAAGTATTCACCCCCCTTTGCATTTTTCCTATTTTGTTGCATTACAACCTGTAGTTTAAATTGATTTGATTTGGATTTCATGCAATGGACATACACAAAATAGTCCAAATTGGTGAAGTGAAATAAAAAAAATAAAAAACAGAAAAAAGGTGTATGCATATGTATTCACCCCATTTGCTATGAATCTCCTAAATAAGACCTGGTGCAACCAATTACCTTCAGAAGTCACATAATTAGTTGAATAAAGTCCACGTGTGCAATCGAAGTGTCACATGATCTGTCACATGATCTCAGTATATACAGTGGGGCAAAAAAGTATTTAGCCAACCACCAATTGTGCAAGTTCTCCCACTTAAAAAGATGAGAGAGGCCTGTAATTTTCATCATAGGTACACTTCATCTATGACAGACAAAATGAGCAAAAAAAAACGGAAAATCACAAAGTAGGAATTTTTATGAATTTATTTGCAAATTATGGTGGAAAATAAGTATTTGGTCACCTACAAACAAGCAAGATTTCTGGCTCTCACAGTCCTGTAACTTCTTCTTTAAGAGGCTCCTCTGTCCTCCACTCATTACCTGTATTAATGGCACCTGTTTGAACTTGTTATCAGTATAAAAGACACCTGTCCACAACCTCAAACAGTCACACTCCAAACTCCACTATGGCCAAGACCAAAGAGCTGTCAAAGGACACCAGAAACAAAATTGTAGACCTGCACCAGGCTGGGAAGACTGAATCTGCAATAGGTAAGCAGCTTGGTTTGACGAAATCAACTGTGGGAGCAATTATTAGGAAATGGAAGACATACAAGACCACTGATAATCTCCCTTGATCTGGGGCTCCACGCAAGATCTCACCCCGTGGGGTCATAATGATCACAAGAACGGTGAGCAAAAATCCCAGAACCACACAGAGGGACATAGTGAATGACCTGCAGAGAGCTGGGACCAAAGTAACAAAGCCTACGATCAGTAACTCACTACACCGCCAGGGACTCAAATCCTGCAGTGCCAGGCGTGTCCCCCTGCTTAAGCCAGTACATGTCCAGGCCTGTTTGAAGTTTGCTAGAGAGCATTTGGATGATCCAGAAGAAGATTGGGAGAATGTCATATGGTCAGATGATAGAACTTGCACAATTGGTGGCTGACTAAATACTTTTTTGCCCCACTGTATACTCCTGTTCTGAAAGGCCCCAGCGTCTGCAACACCACTAAGCAAGGGGCATCACCAAGAATGCGCCACCTTGAACACCAAGGTGCTCTCCAAACAGGTCAAGGACAAAGTTGTGGATAAGTACAGATCAGGGTTGGGTTATAAAAATATCTGAAACTTTGAACATCCCACGCAGCACCATTAAATCCATTATTAAAAAATGGAAAGAATATGGCACCACAACAAACCTGCCAATAGAGGGCCGCCCACCAAAACTCATGGACCAGGCAAGGAGGGCATTAATATGAGAGGCAACAAAGAGACCAAAGATAACCTTGAAGGATCTGCAAAGCTCCACGGCGGAGATTGGAGTAACTGTCCATAGGAACACTTTAAGCCGTACACTCCACAGAGCTTGGCTTTACGGAAGAGTGGCCGGAAAAAAGCCACTGCTTAAAGAAAAAAATAAGCAAACACGTTTGGTGTTTGCCAAAAGGCATGTGGGAGACTCCCCAAATATATGGAAGAAGGTACTCTGTTCAGATGAGACTAAAATGAGCTTTTTGACCATCAAAGAAAATGCTATGTCTGGCGTAAACCCAACACCTCTCATCACCCTGAGAACACCATCCCCACAGTGAAGCACGGTGGTGGCAGCATCATGCTGTGGGCATGTTTTTCATCGGCAGGGACTGGGAAACTGGTCAGAATTGAAGGAATGAAGGATGGCGCTAAATACAGGGAAATTCTTGAGGGAAACCTGTTTGTCTTCCAGAGATTTGAGACCGGGATGGAGGTTCACCTTCCAGTAGGACAGTGACCCTAAGCATTCTGCTAAAGCAACACTTGAGTGGTTTAAGGGGAAACATTTAAATGTCTTGGAATGGCCTAGTCAAAGCCCAGATCTCAATCCAATTGAGAATCTGTGGTATTACTTAAAGATTGCTGTAACCAGCGGAACCCATCCAACTTGAAGGTGCTGGAGCAGTTTTGCCTTGAAAAATGGGCAAATATCCCAGTGGCTGGATGTACCAATCTTATAGAGACATACCCCAAGAGACTTGCAGCTGTAATTGCTGCAAAAGGTGGCTCTACAAAGTATTGACTTTGGGGGGATGAAAAGTTATGCACTCTCAAGTTCTTTTTTTTTTTGTCTTATTTCTTGTTTGTTTCACAAGAAAAAATATTTTGCATCTTCAAAGTGGTAGGCATGTTGTGTAAATTAAATGATAGAAACCCCCAAAATCCATTTTAATTCCAGGTTGTAAGGCAACAAAAATGCCTTTGTATCTACAAAGGTGTTTTCGGGGGAAACTGTGATTTTTAGAGAGGAACTTGAATGGTTAGGAAGCTGTCACATTGAGTTTCCCTGCCTTCCCAAGTATCATACCACAGAATGTCTCCTACCCCTCATTTAGTCTGTAGGAGAGATGCTCTATTTCTGCCTGTATATGTTTATGCACAAAACTCAGGGAGAAAAATATGCAAATATCACCGAATTAAAATATGTAAGTGTCATGATAATTGTCAGAGAAAAGGCAACACGAACTCTAAAAAGTGAGCATAGCCTTGCTATTGAGAAAGGCCGCCGTAGGCAGACATGGCACTCAAGAGAAGACAGGCTATGTGCTCACTGCCCACAAAATGAGGTGGAAACTGAGATGCACTTCCTAACCTCCTGTCCAATGTATGACCATATTAGAGAGACATATTTCCCTCAGATTACACAGATCTACAAAGAATTCGAAAACAAATCCAATTTTGATAAACTCCCATATCTACTGGGTGAAATTCCACAGTGTGCCATCACAGCAGCAATATTTGTGACCTGTTGCCACGAGAAAAGGGCAACCAGTGAAGAACAAACACCATTGTAAATACAACCCATATTTATGCTTATTTATTTTATCTTGTGTCCTTTAACCATTTGTACATTGTTAAAACACTGTACATATATAATATGACATTTGTAATGTCTTTATTGTTTTGAAACTTCTGTATGTGTAATGTTTACTGTTAATTTCTATTGTTTATTTCACTTTTGTATATTATCTACCTCACTTGCTTTGGCAATGTTAACATATGTTTCCCATGAATTGAGTGTACATCTGGACCATGAACTTGCACTCTAAAGACTGAAGGAACTACTGTAGGTTGTAGAACGTTGCCCAATTCTGTTGTGAAACACCGCTGACCCCTCATGGTCAGTTAGGGCAGACTAATCCAAAGGGATATGGCCTGACTGATTAACATAAGCTCTACAGTACTAGAGAGAACAGGCTACTGTTAAGTGCCATTCAGTGATGTCCTGAAGCTCATTTTAACCTAGAACAGGTAAAACACTTAAACAGAATTTCCAGATCTCACCTGATCATTTTATATAAGAATCAAGCTGTAAAACGTGTTCTGATGATGAATCTGAATCACATGGAGTATGTGAATGAGAGGAAACATAAGACAATTATGAATCCCCAACCAATTAATAGGAGAATGATAAGAACAATGCAGCCTCTCTCTAAATTCACCACAAGACCAGTTCACTGCTTATTTATCAAAGGAAGGCACTTCTGGTACACCTTGCAATTCATCTCGTGACAAATGTTCTATACACATTATTAACTAAATATTTAGTAGGACAATGAATCTATTCACATATTATCTTCCAGTAAGTGCTAATTGAATGTGCGTAGAGGTCAGCCCAACCCCCAACCTGCTTCTTTATCACCACGCTTCCCAAGGATTTAAAAAAAGGGGGAGGGATAAAGAAAAGAAGAGAAAGTGCAACATACAGTGCCTTCAGAAAGTCTTCATACCGTTGTCAAGTTGGTTGATGTACAATGCTATAAAGCCAGTTTTAAGTCATGCCATAGATTTTCAAGCTGATTTAACTCAAAACGGTAACTAGGCCACTCAAGAACATTCAACGTCGCCTTGGTAAGCAACTTTAGTGTATATTTGGCCTTGTGTTTTGGGTTATTGTCCTGTTAAAAAGTGAATGTCTCCCAGTGTCTGTTGGAAAGCAGACTGAACCATGTTTTCCTCTAGGATTTTGCAGGTGCTTAGCTTTATTCAGTTACTTTTTTTTACGACAAAAGACTCCCTAGTCCTTGCCAATGACAGGCATACCCATAGTCATCATTGGCCTCATGGTGAAATCCCTGAGTGGTTTCCTTCCTCTCCAGCAACTGAGTTAGGAAGGATGCCTGTATCTTTGAAAGGACCGGGTGTATTGATACACCACCCAAAGTGTACTTAACTTCACCATACTTAAAGGGATATTCAATGTCTGTTCTTTTTCAAATTTTACCCATCTACCAATAGCTGCCCTTCTTTGAGACATTGCAAAACCTCACTGTTCTTTGTGGTTGAATCTGTGTTTCAAATTCACTGCTTGACTGAGGAAGCTTAAATATAATTGTATGTGTAGGACACAGAGGTAGTTATTCAAAAATCATGTTAAACATGATTATTGAACAGAGTGAGTCCATGCAACGTATGTGACTTGTTAATCGCATATATTTTTTAATCAAGAACTTATGTAAGCTTGCCATAACAAAGGGGTTGAATATCTATTGACTCAATTTCAGCTTTTCATTTTTATTAATTTGCAAACATTTCTAAAAACATAATTCCACTTTAACATTATGGGGTAGTGTGTAGGCCAGTGACACATTACAATTTAATCAATTGAAGCTGTAACACAAATTCTGTGAGAAAGGGGTGTGAATACTTTCTGAAGGCACTGTGTAATTTTACAATAGCCTCACGTCAACCGGGAAACATTTCCTTTATTGAATCAAGAATCGCAGCCCTAGTTTCCCTTAATATAAAGAGTAGCCAAATAAGTCTGTCCAGAGGTCTTTCTCAGAGGTCGGTCAATAGGACATAGGCAGATGGACATTCTACTGGCTATGAAGTCTATTGTTTTTAAGACATCTATAGACAATCTGAACCTGTGCATCTTCTAGCTGTCTCAGCAGACGCTCCTCTCATACCAGGGCATGGTGGATGACACAGCGAGACGGCGGCCCGGCAGAGGACAGAAGGCGTATGTGTGTGTAGGACAGAGGGTGTATGTGTGTGTATGTCACTGTGTGTTTGTATGTAGGTCACCCAGCGACCTGTGTCGTATCTGGTGACAGCCACAGCGGTCATTGTGCCTGTGCTGTGGTGTCGCCCGCCCAGCGGGAGGTGGGATAGGGATTAGAGTGGACAGACCACGGTGGGGCACAGAGGCCTCCCCCCACACGTCAGCGTCAACTTTCTCATCTCCTCCCTTAACGACTTTGACGTTATCAGGCCAGGCAGTGCAATGTCCAGCTGCATTACTCTCACCGGCCCTACAATATTCATAACGGCCACAATGTAGGCAGAGTGTAGGGAGGGATAGGAAGCGGTGTGAGGGTTCAAAAGACTAGACAGACATGGTGAAGCAGTTCAAATATAAGGTCTGAAATGTAATGCCTGTTCTCTGACACTAAACTCCACACTTGTGTTATATATTTTGAAAGACATAGCTCAACATATCTGTGATTACACATTTTCTTTGTGTGATAAATTAACATTGTGGGGTATCTGGATAAAGGTAAATCGGAAAATAAAGAGCTAATATTCCCTTTATTCATTATTAATATCAAATCTTCTTTTAGATTCTCCTGCGACAATTATTTAGTTCTCAAAATGTCTTGTCCCTCGAATATAAATGGGAAGACCATGCCATCTAGTGTTCACAAATTGAAGCACATATATCCGTTTCACTACATTCACCAACACTGTTTGATGCCTTCTTTTCAAATGGATTTATTTAATCAAAAGATAAAACACAACATATATCAATATGAAAATTGTCATTGCTTTACGTCACTCTCTCATCATCCTGAATACTTTATCGGTATGGGATAGAGAGAATCTTATCGGTTGTAAGGATGCATTGAGGAGGCAGCCTTGATGTTTGTCTTGATGTTACTTGGCATTTTCCCTGAAAATCAAAAAAATGTAATACTAATAAAAAGGTCAGTTACAGAGCAGTCCTTTGATCAATGCCTTTAGGGTCGGGTCCCCAGATACACGTTAAACCAAGATCTCTATTTAGTTATTTTTAGTCCAGGACTAGGTATAATCTGTGTCTGAGCAACCAACTGCCTTTATTATACAAGTCTATATAACCTTGATTAAGGGCCTTCAAATGAATACAAGACTTTAAAGTATAGCAAAGCCACATGATGATATTCAGGCGCATCATACCTGCCTGTCCCTGTTGCTGAGGAGCACCAGGCCCCATGCCTTGCTGCTGGCCTGAACCCCCACCAATGGTAACTTGCTGTAAGGTGGGACCTCCACTCATCATGGGTCCTTGTCCTGGGTGACCAGAGGCAACGGGCCCAGGGGGCCTGCACTTCGAAAGCCCCTTGCCAAAGCCCACCGCTGCCACCAGTGCATTGGTGTCAGCGGTATTGAATGATGGTTTGTTTTGCCGTATAGCTGAAACAGAGAGTAGAGTGCATAAGTATCAACTCCAAAACATGGATCTTTGGTTAGACAGTGTGTACATTGAGTACATTAGCATCAATATCAACTCCATAACACAGTTCTTAGGTTAGCTTGTTTAAATGTTCAGGTAAAAAAATTCTTGGTTCAATCAGTGTACCTGCACTTTCTGCATCCCTGTCATCTCGAGGATTGTTCAGTTTCTCCAGTAGATTTGAGCATAGCTTATTCAGTGTCTGGATTTGTTTCTGTTGTGGGAGAAACAAGGGATTATTTTGTTACTCATTGCTTTCAAATAAATAAATAAATAAATATATATAATCCAATGTGCATTACATGACAAGCACCATTTTACTTAGAATTGTGTCTTCCCACCACACCCCATGGACATATTCATTATGTAATAAATGTATTGTACTGTAAGCTCACTCCACAGCTTGAAATGTATCCACTTGCTTCGCCAAATTGGTACATTTTCAGTGGTACAACTGACTAACAGCGTTGTCAAGCGGGCAGATGACTCTGGTATGAGCTGTTGTACGGCACTGTACCGAGGCAAAGTGAAGCTGCTAAGCAAGCATATTGAGGCCCGTCACACTTGCTTGAAGTGGCCTCAATATTTTCTTGTCGTATTGTCCTTTCCAACAAATGGTGGATGTACAACTTCACTCAGTAGTAAGAAAAGGATAGAGGTTGCCTTATGTGAACCAGGGACCTACTCTCCTCACACAGCTGCCATAAAGAACTTGTGTGTTTAGATAAAGACCATGTCTGTTTACCTGTGCCACCTCAGGTCCTATCCGGGCAGCTTCTGCACTCAGCTGTTTCTCCTGCTCCTCCACCTCAGGATCAGGCTTGGTGCGCAGGTGATCTGGCACAATCTCATGGCTGAACACGGGCACACGCTGCTCTGTCAGTTTCTGGAGAGTGGGTGCAGTGTGTATGGATGTAAGCAAAGACTAGGGTAACGGTATCTGTAAAGTCTTCCTCCTCAAGCCTGGTTAAACCAGAATCAATGCTATTCTCACCATTGTTTCACTTGGTGAACACAGTATTCAGTTTGGTTTAATCAGGCTAATCCGGATCCACAGAAAATATACTCACAGCCAGTTCCTCATCCCTGTCTGGAGACAGCAGAAGGGGGATGATGACCTGCTGACGGAAAGATGGTGTCTTCTCATTCCTCAACAGTTTATTGATGGTATTCAACTGACCGGACAGGAGGGCAAAGTTGTCCAACACTGAGGGCCTGTTGTCCAAGTTGTTCAATTACAGAGACACAACAACTTCATGAATTAGCTAGAAGGGTATATTCACTTTCAGACAATGATATGTATTTATCCAAATAGTTCGTTAGCTAGCCAAGTCTTACATATTGGTTTAAATTCCAAAAGCAACACTAGGACCTTAGTTCGCTTTCTCCAAACTCAGCATTTATACACGCCACGCGGTGGAAATTTGTTTGAACGAGAAACCAATGGGTGTATGGGCTTGGGTTCTCGAGAGTTGGCTAACTAACTCATCATTTGAAAGTGTTGCATGCGCAATGCTGTCTAAAGTTAGCTCGTCACTTAAGTTACCATGTCAGTCGTTCATACTCGTTTTCCAACTTGTAGATGAAACTGTGAAGGGCGTTTTTGAGATGAGCCACGCGGGAAATAAGGGATTCCACGGATGCTTCCAGTAATTTTTCTTCCCGTTGCTTGATATAAACAATTAAAGAAACATTTGATTAGCTAACTAACGTTAGCTTTTTAGCTGAGTGACTTTGGATAATGTGAGCAGAATCAAACACAATATTTAACCTGCGATGGTGATTTTTATTCAATGGATTTAATTTAAAACAACTGACTGCTTAGGAATTTAACATTTGTAGAAAACGCACCTTACCTGCATTTTATCCGCCTCTCGTTATGGTAACTGTCTAGCCAGCTAAAAAAAAAAAAATCTTAACCGGAGGTAAACAATGAGCACAACAGTGCGCATGTTCCGTTGAGAATCATTTTGTGGTATGTTCCACACCTTTATACTGAAGTCGCCACATAATCCTGTCTTTGGGTCATCATGCCGTGAAATATTCAATAATATATGCTATAACGCTTATCTGCACGCATTATTTTCAGAAAGCTGGTCATATCGGAATCAAAATAAAATAGAACTACAAAACCTTCGAAGCCTAGCTGTGTTGTTCCGGCGGAAAAACGAGGGTGCGAGCATCCAGGTCACGTGCTTCTTAACCAAATAAACAAAATACAACGTTAGCCAGCAATCGTGCATGAAAAGGAACTAAACAAGTCGTTATATGTCAGTCAGGGCCTGAAAATATCCTCGGAGCTTTCACAGAACCTGCTAGTTATGCCATACAAGGCATGGCAGAGAGACAGGACAATGAGGTAATTTACTGAGGTTCATGGTTTTGTAGCCCTGACCTGTCACTAGCGCTAGCTATAGCTTGTTATGCTAGCTATAGCTTGTTATGTTAGCTATAGCTAACTTCTCCAAGTAAAACAGCTAGCAGAGCAACGCTCATTTTAGTTGGCGTGTAGCAAAGCGCTCGCGTCTGAACTGAGCATACCAAAGATACTGCAACGTTACATATGCTGTATTTTACAGCATATGACAGGCCATACAGGCCATATTTAGCTATAGCCAAGTTGTTTTGCCAGTGTCATGCCGTGCATCCCATGAGTCAAATTGGGATCAGAATGCTGCTCATTAAGCTTTGCAATAATGTCACACAGCGTAATGGCATATGATACTTTACACCCAGAATATGCTAAATGTTCAATGTTGTCAATATATTGTGGTAAAGCCTTGCTTACGGACATAAATAAAGTGTATCTTCTTGCTAAGACAATATTGAACAAAAGGTACAGTGACAGGATAGTCCTTCCTTTGCAGATGCAGTCTGTGACCTCAGTACCCATTAGAAAAGTTCATCAAAATATTTTCAGAAACCTGCATGGGTGAACAGGCTCTGTCATTCCTATCAGGAGAATACTATATGTTTGAATATTCTCTTTCTTCAGGTGGAGGAGGCAGACCAGGTGTATCTGCTGATGAAGGAGGAGTACCGTATCTCACGGAATGTACGTCTGGCCTGGTTCCTGGGCAAGCTTAACCAGGTCATCTGGCCAGCCCCAAAGTCTGAACTGGTGGGTTAATTAGCTCTACTGGAGGAGATGTAGCCTGCTCCTAGATCTGTTGTGCTGTCTCGTCAATGACCCCGACCATAGGGGTTGGAAAAACAGCATAAATAGATCTGGGACTAGCCCAGAGGAGATGGTTGAATCACTATTTTTATGGTTATGATGTACTGATGTTCCCACATGGTCCATATGTATTGAATCGATGTGTCACTTCAAGTTGCTTTTGATGAAACTTAGCATCTGCTCAATGACCATATGTCAGTTGGGTTGTTGTTGATGAGGATTGTTGTGGTTCCACCTACTGTGCAGCTGAACTCTGCGAATGAGCTGGACCTGCTCAGCATCTTGCCGAAGGGATGGCAGCCAGACTTTCCCCCCTCCACCATACCCTACCTGCTGGTACCTTCCACTCGGGTCACCTTCCTGGCCCGCAGGTACCGCTTCATCATCGAGCTGGACCTCAGCCCCTCCACTGGGATCGTGGTGAGTAAAGAGGCTTCTTTAACAAGTTACAAACTAGGCTACTAAACATAATCTAGGCTACTTGGGTTAAAACAGATACTTAATGGAGCAGGTTTTCCATTAGTCCGCAATTGCCGGCTTTTGAACCCCCCCCCATGAAAAGCAGATTTATAAAACTGTGGTTGGCCAAAATGACCAGGAGAAAAAACATCCCATTGTAAAATAATACTTTTTGTTCATAGTTGGAAATACCAGTTGATGGAAATGCATTACTGCCGTCATGCTTATCTGTCTGGGTTAATTTGCATAATATAGTGGAATTAAATTGCTGTGTATATTTTCATTAATCATCATGTAGCCCATCTTAATTATCCAACACAACTATCACAAACATACAACATACAGAGCCTATTTTGAGTGGGATTTCTCCTGCAGCTCCTCAGCTGGCTTTTGTAAGCCCATTCATTGTGCAACAATTCTAAATGCCATCGTGTGGTAAAATCGGTTTGTGCACGATTAAAAAGAGCTAGGCCTACTATCTTTAGCCTAATTGAAGCGCACCTCACATTCAAGTACAGGCAATAGACTATCAGTGCGTCACCACCACTTTACAGCATGAGCTGGAGGCAGTATGCATTTTGAAAACATAGACCTACTTAATTGTTTCAAACCTGAATGTTTTACATCATATTATGAGGCGTGTCTTACCTTGCTTCAAAGTAGCCTACAGACAAATCCAACCATGGAAACGTGGAGGCAATTATTTTATAAAGACTTCATAGGTGCGTGAGTTTCAAGTTTGTGGTAGCTTACAATTTATCCAACCATTTGTACCCATCTGTGTGCCAGTTATGGTTTTCATATGTGCATTTCCATGGAAGAGTTTTTCATTTTAATAAAAACATTTTTGTTTCTTAAAATCATTGTTACGTGGTTAATCATAAAAATGGTATAGATCTAAAAGTTAAAATTCAACTATTGCGAGAGCACCAGCCTCTGCCACATGGACACGTTGACACATTGTGATCCATTGGCGGCTAAAGAAATTAGAGCATGGAACTCATAGCCTATAGGCTAATGCAGCAGTAGGCATGTGACTTAATTCAATTAAGTCAATTAAGTCCAAATACATAAAGCTGACAAATAGAAATGGTAGAAAATAATATGATAAATTCAGGTTCTTTCAATTGCATTCCTCTCTACCTCTCTACTACCTGTCTGCCTCCCTTTCTGTAGGCGTTGAGCTACTCTATTTATCAATTCCCAATTACATACAGTGCCTTGCGAAAGTATTCGCCCCCTTGAACTTCGACCTTTTGCCACATTTCAGGCTTCAAACATAAAGATATAAAACTGTATTTTTTTGTGAAGAATCAACAACAAGTGGGACACAATCATGAAGGGGACCGACATTTATTGGATATTTCAAACTTTTTTAACAAATCAAAAACTGAAAAATTGGGCGTGCAAAATTATTCAGCCCCCTTAAGTTAATACTTTGTAGCGCCACCTTTTGCTGCGATTACAGCTGTAAGTCGCTTGGGGTATGTCTCTATCAGTTTTGCACATCGAGAGACTGAAATTTTTTCCCATTCCTCCTTGCAAAACAGCTTGAGCTCTGAGGTTGGATGGAGAGCATTTGTGAACAGCAGTTTTCAGTTCTTTCCACAGATTCTCGATTGGATTCAGGTCTGGACTTTGACTTGGCCATTCTAACACCTGGATATGTTTATTTTTGAACCATTCCATTATAGATTTTGCTTTATGTTTTGGAGCATTGTCTTGTTGGAAGACAAATCTCCGTCTCAGGTCTTTTGCAGACTCCATCAGGTTTTCTTCCAGAATGGTCCTGTATTTGGCTCCATCCATCTTCCCATCAATTTTAACCATCTTCCCTGTCCCTGCTGAAGAAAAGCAGGCCCAAACCATGATGCTGCCACCACCATGTTTGACAGTGGGTATGGTGTGTTCAGGGTGATGAGCTGTGTTGCTTTTACGCCAAACATAACGTTTTGCATTGTTGCCAAAAAGTTCAATTTTGGTTTCATCTGACCAGAGCACCTTCTTCCACATGTTTGGTGTGTCTCCCAGGTGGCTTGTGGCAAACTTTAAACAACACTTTTTATGGACATCTTTAATAAATGGCTTTCTTCTTGCCACTCTTCCATAAAGGCCAGATTTGTGCAATATACGACTGATTGTTGTCCCATGGACAGAGTCTCCCACCTCAGCTGTAGATCTCTGCAGTTCATCCAGAGTGATCATGGGCCTCTTGGCTGCATCTCTGATCAGTCTTCTCCTTGTATGAGCTGAAAGTTTAGAGGGACGGCCAGGTCTTGGTAGATTTGCAGTGGTCTGATACTCCTTCCATTTCAATATTATCGCCTGTACAGTGCTCCTTGGGATGTTTAAAGCTTGGGAAATCTTTTTGTATCCAAATCCGGCTTTAAACTTCTTCACAACAGTATCTCGGACCTGCCTGGTGTGTTCCTTGTTCTTCATGATGCTCTCTGCGCTTTTAACGGACCTCTGAGACTATCACAGTGCAGGTGCATTTATATGGAGACTTGAATACACACAGGTGGATTGTATTTATTATCATTAGTCATTTAGGTCAACATTGGATCATTCAGAGATCCTCACTGAACTTCTGGAGAGAGTTTGCTGCACTGAAAGTAAATGGGCTGAATAATTTTGCACGCCCAATTTTTCAGTTTTTGATTTGTTAAAGTTTGAAATATCCAATAAATGTCGTTCCACTTCATGATTGTGTCCCATTTGTTGTTGATTCTTCACAAAAAAATACAGTTTTATATCTTTATGTTTGAAGCCTGAAATGTGGCAAAAGGTCGCAAAGTTCAAGGGGGCCGAATACTTTCGCAAGGCACTGTATGTACTGCTGGTGACATACAGTACCAGTCAAAAGTTTGGACACAGCTACTCATTCCAGGGTTTGTCTTTATTTGTTTTTGCTATTTTCTACATTTGTATAATAATAGTTAATACAGTAAAACTATGAAATAGCACATGGAATTATGTAGTAACCAAAAAAGTGTGAAACAAATCCAAATATATTTGGTAAAAGACCAAGTCCATATTATGGCAAGAACAGCTCAAATAAGCAAAGAGAAACAACAGTCCATCATTACAGTAAGACATGAAGGTCAGTCAATCTGGAAAATTTCAAGAACTTTGAAGGTTTCTTCAGGTGCAGTCTCAAAAACCATCAAGCGCTGGCTCTCATGAGGACCACCACAGGAAAGGAAGACCCAGGGTTACCTCTGCTACAAGGGATAAGATCATTAGAGTTAACTGCACCTCAGATTTCAGACCAAATAAATGCGTCACCAAGTTCAAGAGCAAACCCATCTCAACATCAACTTTTCAGAGGAGACTATGAATCAGGCCTACATGGTCGAATTGCTGCAAAGAAACCACCCACTACTAAAGGACAGCAATAGCAAGAATAGACTTGCGTGGGCCAAGAAACCTGAGCAATGGACATTAGACCTTTGCTGGTGATACTGTCTGTGATTTATTTAAAATTCAAGGCACACTTAACCAGTATCGCTACCACAGCATTCTGCAGCGATACGCAATCCCATCTGACCCAAAACACACCTCCAGGCTGTGAAAGGGCTATTTGACCATGACGGAGAGTGACTGAGTGCTCCATCAGATGACCTGGCATCAATAATCACCCAACCTCTTCCCAATTGAGATGGTCCAACTCATCCCAAACCATCTCAATTGAGTTAAGGAAAAGAAGCCAACAAGTGCTCAGTGTAACAGATGTGGAACAGCTAGCTTAGTTAGCGGTGGTGCGCGCTAAATAGCGTTTCAATCGGTTCCCCTTGCTCTGCAAGGGCCGTGGCTTTTGTGGAGCGATGGGTAACGATGCTTCGTGGGTGACTGTTGTTGATGTGTGCATAGGGTCCCTGGTTCGCGCCCGGGTATGGGCAAGGGGACGGTCTAAAGTTATACTGTTACATCAGCATATGTGGGAACTCCTTCAAGACTGTTGGAAAAGCATTCCAGGTGAAGCTGGTTGAAAGCGTTGTGTAAAGCTGTCATCAAGGCAAAGGGTGGCTACTTTGAAGAATCTCAAATATAAAATATATTTACATTTGTTTAACACTTTTTTTTTTTGCTCACTACATGATTCCATATGTGTTATTTCATAGTTTTGACATCTTCACTATTATTCTTCAATGTATTAAATAGTCAAAATAAAATAAAAACCCTTGAATGAATAGGTGTGCCAACTTTTGACTGGTACTGTATGTAATGGTGAATTGATCAATATGAACAGTCAAAGGGCAAACCGTTCACAAAGTTAAACAATGAATGCTAAGTATTGGCGGGAGACGGGTGAGCCATTCTGGAGAGAGACTAGCCAAAATCTTTTCCACACCCCTCCCCTTCTTCTTGTCTCAACATGTTATGTTATTATGTTCACACATATTTTAATTACTTTTCACTGACAGCCGCAACCCAATAATCAGCTAGGCCCATGGCCACGCACTCTGCCCACATTGCAAATTTTAAATTACCATAATCTAAATGTGATTTCTGAGCGTCGTAGGTGGATGCCCTAATGGGTTACGCAGCTAATGCATATGGTTCTGGTCAATTTCTCAAATGGCCAGTAAATTAAAATATTCCTGGTCCTGTTGTCCGGCGCTACAATTTCCTAACGGAAAACCTATAATGAAGGTGGTTCTCTGAACCGCTGAGCTCCATTAGAAAACAAGCACGCCGTTATAAGCAATGGCATGCTGGAGACCTGGATTTGAACCCCGCTTGTTGGACAATGTGTGCAATAGGACTATTTTACAAGCATCTATGGGAATCTATGAAGGGATGCTTTTCTTTTTTGATGGAAGGAGGAAGTTTATAAACCTTTATGAAAATCGTGTAACATATCACACTTTTATGCTATGGCTATTTTGGTCGACTGCCAAGAGCAGATCCTCCTCATGATGTGTTGTTTGGTGTGTTAGGTACATCATGTTAGTTTTGCCTTCTGTTCACAGGATGACAGCACGGGGGAGATGATATTTGATGAGGTATTCCATGCCTTGTCACGATGCTTAGCTGGACTGGTCCGACCCTTCAATGTTCCAGGCACAAATCTTGTTTTCCAGCCGGAAATCTTTGTCACTATCCTGGCTTATTCCTCCATTATTGGGCTCAATACACACCAGGTGATCATATTATTCATATCAAAATGATATACTACTTGGTGATTGAACCAGAGACAGGTGCAGGTAGATGTGCTACCCATGATGGAGATGGATTTTAAAGGGGACGGGAACTATAGTAATGCACTCTAGTCATGTGAGCCAATGTTGCTGATTGTTAAGTGTATCACTACTGAAAACTAGAAGCACTTTCCACTCCATCACACCTATAAAGAAACTGTGTTGTGTCTGCTTTGACTGTAGGTGTTGGTGCAGGGTTGTCAGCTGAATCGTACAGACCTGGTTCAGTTCCTACACCAGGTCTACCAGCAGTTGCGATCAGTGGAGAACAACATTGCAGAGGTCCTTCAACAGCAGCACAGCCATCTTCAACAGCAGCACGACCAGGCAAGAGGACACATGGTTATTACAGTACTATATGGTTATTACAATACCTTTTTAGGTCATCCGTCAATCTTTTTACTCGAGAACAGAACCATATAATTACATATGTATAATACAGTCAGGTCCAAAATTATTAGCACCCTTGATAAAGATGAGCAAAAAAGAGTGTATAAAATATATTATTCAAATGCAGAGCTATATTGTATGCTCAAAAAGAGGGGGGAAATTGTGTGTGTGTGTGTGTGTGTGTGTGTGTGTGTGTGTGTGTGTGTGCTAAGAGATTTGGTTTAAAAAGATAGGGGTCAAAATGATTGCCAACCCTAAAGATTCTTATAAATATAAACAAACAAAGTTGCATCTGAATTAAGATTCTACTTTTTTATTTTTATTAGTCGTATTTTAAGGAACTGTATTATGGCTTTCTGTTTCACTGGGGTATAAAAACGAGGTAATACACATGTAAAATCACTTTGATAATCATCACCATGGGAAAATGGCAAAGAACTCACAATTGAAAAGAGACAAATGGTTGTTGACCTTCCGAAAATGTTGTCATGCCTACTGTAAAACATAGCACATATCAAAATTTACAAAGAAATGGTTTAATTGACCACTAAATCAACATTTTGCAATGGCCATCTCATTCTCCGGACTAGAACCCCATTGAAAACCTGTGGTTTGAATTTGAAGAGGGCAGACGAAGGATATCAAGCATCTGGGAAGTTCTGTATGGAGTAATGGTGTAAGGTCCCTCCCAATGTGGTCTCCAACACATAAAACATTTTAGAAAAAGGCTCAGTGTCGTTATCATCACAAGGGTTGTTTTGCGGAGTATTGATAACGGGTCCAATAATTTTTACCTTATCTTTTAATTTTTTGTATTATTGTTACTTGTTATACAATTCCTCAGAGAAATATAATTTTGTTTTAGTACAAAATAATATAATTTCACAATTTTTGGGAGCAAAAATATACAGTAGTACAGTATTTGCATTATTTATTTTATAGTGTTTTTGCTAATCTTTATCATGGGTGCCAATAATTTTGTACCTGACTGTACAGTATATGTCTCTGGAGTAGAGTATGACTATGAAAATGTTGTTAGAAGATGTTTGATATAATTTCCAGGTTAATCTCAGTTGATTATTATTCAATTTGTCTCTGATAGTCTGATGGGCCAATCCCGTGCTCCGGGCTTGGCAGTGACATCACCATGGAGGAGGTGCCTGTGAGGAAACATGGTGTTTCCATGGTGACTGCGGACGTCGGGCTGGTCAGCATGGTGCGACAGGGCATCCTAGCTCTTCAGCTGCTGCCCCCCAACTCCTCCGCAGGTTGGTTAAGTCTGTCAATACCTTCACTGTTAAAGTTGAGCTTCTCAAGGCTGGTTCCATAGGGAGAAATGACACTTGTTTGAGTCAGACTTATGTTAAGGTCCTCCTTTATTGCAACCTATTGAGTGATCTAGCCTGGTCTGAAAGGGCACTATCATAGTAATTGTCTAAAGGCACCATCGAAGGGAGATCTGATTTATTTATACATGATTGATTATTTTAGTCCTATGACACAGTTCCTGTCACCTCTCCCAGGTATAATCATCATCACAGATGGGGTGACCAGTGTGCCTGATGTGGCTGTGTGTGAGACCCTTCTGAACCAGCTCAGGAGTGGAACCATCGCCTGCTCCTTCGTCCAGGTACTGAAACATGCCACAACATAGCCCAGTGGGGCAAACTGCTATTTGTATTCAGTCTACATTACAACATGCTGACACACCATGAGAACTGCTGTCTGTAATCTACTGCATAGATTGTTGTATCTTCTCAGCAAAGGCAGGCAACTAGCCTGGAATCCAAACTGAATCCATGCTCTGTTTAACTAAACGAAACAAAGTGAAACGCAGCATGGATTCAGTTTGGATTCCAGACTAGCAGGCAACTGCCCTTTACAAAAGTCCATTTACTTATTACGGTCTAATATCTATCATTCAAAGACAGTACTTTTGTAATCAAAGTTCGTTCTGAATATATGTTTATTTGGGTATCATAAGTATTCACCCCCATTTTGTCTTACAAAGTGGGAATTTAAATTGATTTAATTGAATTTTTGGTGTTCACAAAATATTCTAATGTCAAAGTGGTTTTCCTTACTAGCAATTCTTAAAAGGTAATACAATTGTATGAAAACACGAATATACCTTGATTAGATAAGTATTTACCTCAGTCAAAACATGTCAGAAAGAACTTTGGCAGTGATTATAGCTGTGAGTCTTCTTGGATTAGCCTCTAAGAGTTTTGCACACCTGGATTGTGCAATGTTTGCCCATTTTTCTTAAAAACATTTATTAAGCTCTGTCAAGGAGTTGGGGGTCATGGCGACACAGCAATTTTCATATCTTGCCATAGATATTCAAGCAGATTTAAGTCAGAACGGTAACTTGAAAATGCTCAGCCAGAAGCGGCGCACCGAGTGGCCGGGGAATTTAGTGCAGGCGAACTGAAATCCGTTTTACCTCATTTTTACCAGCATGTCACATGTGCAACCAGAGGAAAAAAACATTAGACCACATTTACTCCACACACAGAGACGCATACAAAGCTCTCCCTCGGCTTCCATTTGGCAAATCTAACCATAATTCTATCCTCCTGATTCCTGCTTTCAAGCAACAACTAAAGCAGGAAGTACCAGTGACTCGCTCAATACGGAAGTGGTCAGATGATGCAGATGCTATGCAACAGGACTGTTTTACTAGTACAGACTGGAATATGTTCCGGGATTCTTCCGATGGCATTGAGGAGTACACTACATCAGTCACCAGCTTCATCAATAAGTGCGTTGATGACATCGTACCCACAATAACCGCATGTACATATCCCAACCAGAAGCTGTGGATTACAGGCATCATCCGCACTGAGCTAAAGGTTAAAACTGCCACTTTCAAGGAGCCGGACACTTCACCGTACGCTTATAAGAAATCAGGCCATGCCCTCAGAAGAACCACCAAACAGCTATAGCGTCAATACAGGACTACGATTGAATCGTACTACTCTGGCTCTGATGCTCGCCAGATGTGACTAGGGCTTGAAAACTATTACAGACTACAAAGGGAAACCCAGCCGCGAGCTGTCCAGTGATGCGAGCCTACCAGATGAGCTAAATGCCTTTTATGCTCACTTGGAGGCAAGCAACACTGAAGCATGCATGAGAGCACCAGCTGTTCCGGACGACTGTGATTTTTTTTAAAATGTTTATTTTATTTGACTAAGCAAGTCAGTTAAGAAAAAAAATCTTATTTACAATGACGGCCAAACCCTGACGACGCTGGGCCAATTGTGCGCCGCCATATGGGACTCCCAATCACGGCAGGATGTGATACAGCCTGGAATCAAACCAGGGACTGTAGTGATGCCTCTTGAACTGAGATGCTGTGCCAACATCGAGAGCATCCTGACTGGGTGCATCACTGCCTGGTACGGCAGTTGCTCTGCCTCTGACCGCAAGACACTACAGAGGGTAGTGCGTATGGCCCAGTACATCACTGGCGCTAAGCTGCCTGCCATCCAGGACCTCTAAACCAGGCGGTGTCAGAGGAAGGCCCTAAAAATTGTCAAAGACCACAGCCACCCCAGTCATAGACTGTTCTCTCTACTACCGCATGGCAAGCGGTACCGGAATGCCAAGTCTAGGACAAAAAGGCTTCACAACAGTTTTTATCCCCAATCCATAAGACTCCTGAACAGGTAATCATATGACTACCTGGACTATTTGCATTGTGTGCCTCCCCCAACCCCTCTTTTTACGTTGCTGCTACTCTCTGTTTATCATATATGCATAGATACTTTAACCATACATTCATGTACATAATACCTCAATTAGGCCGACCAAACAGTGCTCCCACACATTGGCTAACCGGGCTATCTGCATTGTGTCCTGCCACTCACCACTCGCCACCCACCAACCCCTCTTTTACGCTACTGCTACTCTCTGTTCATCATATATGCATAGTCACATTAACCATATCTACATGTACATACTACCTCAATCAGCCTGAATAACCGGTGTCTGTATGTAGCCTCGCTACCTTTATAGCCTCGCTACTCCATATAGCCTGTCTTTTTACTGTTGTTTTATTTCTTTACTTACCTAACAACCTTTTTGCACTATTGTTTAGAGCCTGTAAGTAAGCATTTCACTGTAAGGTGAATACCTGTTGTATTTGGTGCACGTGACAAATAAACTTTGATTTGATTTAGACCACTGCGCCTCTCGGGAGCCCAATGTGAGCAAGAACTTTAAACAGGTCAACATTCACAACGCTGCGGGGCCAGACGGATTACCAGGATGTGTACTCAATCGCATTCCACAATGCCCTTTCCCACCTGGACAAAAGGAACACCTATGTGAGAATGCTGATCATTGACTATAGCTTAGCGTTCAACACCATAGTACCCACAAAGCTCATCACTAAGCTAAGGACCCTGGGACTAAACACCTCCCTCTGCAACTGGATCCTGGACTTCCTGACAGGCTTCCTACCCAGACTTCCTACCCAGGTGGTAAGGGTAGGTAACAGCACATCTGCCTTGCTGTTCCTCAACACTGGGGGTCCTCAGGAGTGCGTGCTTAGTTCCCTCATGTACTCACTGTTCACCCACGACTGCGTGGCCAAGCACGACTCCAACACCATCATTAAGTTGGCTGACGACACGGTGGTAGGTCTGATCACTGACAACGATGAGGCAGTCTATAGGGAGGAGGTCAGAGACAAGACAACAACTTCTCCCTCAATGTGAGCAAGACAAAGGAGCTGATCATGGACTATAGTAAAAGGAGGGCTGAGCTGGCCCCCATGAACATCAAAGATGCTGAAGTGGAGCGGGTCGAGAGTTTCAAGTTCCTTGATGTCCACATCACCAACGAACTATCATGGTCCAATCACACCGAGACCGTTGTGAAGAGGGCATGACAACATATTTTTTCCCCTCAGGAGAGTGAAAAGATTTTGCATGGGTTCCCAAATCCTCAAAAAGTGCTCCAGCTGCACCATTAAAACATCCTGACCGGTTGCATCTTTGTCTGGTTTGGCAACTGCTCGGCATCTGACCGTAAGGCGTTATAGAGGGTAGTGCATATGGCCCTGTACATCACTGGGGCCAAGCTTCCAGACATCCAGGACCTTTATACTAGGCGGTGTCAGAGGAAGGCCCAAAAAATTGTCTGAGACTCCAGTCCAGTCCTAGACTGTTTTCTCTGCTACCGAACGGAAAGTGGTACCGGAGCGCCAAGTCTAGGACCAAAAGGCTCCTTAACAACAGCTACCCCGAAGCCATAAGACTACTAAACAATTAATCAAATGGCCACCCGGACTATTTACATTGACACCCCACCACCCCCTTTTTTTTACACTGCTGCTACTTGCTCTTTATTATCTATGCATAGTTAGTTTACAAATTACCTTAACTAACCTGTACCCCGCACATTGATATTGGTACCGGTACCCCCTGTATATAGCCTCTTTATTGTTATGTAATTTTCATGTTACTTTTATATTTTTTTATTTAATTTAGTAAATATTTTCTTAATCAACAACGCAGTTAGAGAAATGGAGTTAAGGGCTTGTAAGTAAGCATTGCACAGTAAGGTCCACACCTGTTCTGTTCGGTGCATGTGACAAATAAAATTTGATTTGATTTGGCCACTCACTGTCTTCTTGGAAGCAACTCCAGTGTAGATTTGGCCTTGTGTTGTAAACTCAGCAAAAAAAGAAACATCTCTTATTCAGGACCCTGTCTTTCAAAGATAATTTGTAAAAATCTAAATAACTTCACAGATTTTCATTGTAAAGGGTTTCAACACTGTTTCCCATGCTTGTTCAATGAACAATAAACAATTAATGAACACACACCTGTGGAACGGTCGTTAAGACTAACAGCTTACAGACGGTAGGCAATTAAGGTCACAGTTATAAAAATTTACGACACTGAAGAGGCCTTTCTACTGACTCTGAAAATCACCAAAGGAAAGATGCCCAGGGTCCCTGCTCATCTGCGTGAACATGCCTTAGGCATGCTGCAAGGATTCATGAGGACTACAAATGTGGCCAGGGCAATAAATTGCAATGTCTGTATTGTGAGACAGGATGGACAGCTGATCCTCCTCGCAGTGGCAGACCACGTGTAACAACACCTGCACAGGATCGGTACATCTGAATATCACACCTGTGGGACAGGTACAGGATGACAACAACAACAGCCCCAGTTACACCAGGAATGCACAATCCCTCCATCAGTGCTCAGACTGTCCGCAATAGGCTGAGAGAGGCTGGACTGAGGGCTTGTAGGCATGTTGTAAGGCAGATCCTCACCAGACATCACCGGAAACAACGTTGCCTATGAGCACAAACCCGCCGTCGCTGGACAGGACTGGCAAAAAGTGCTCTTCTCTGACGAGTCGTAGTTTTGTCTCACCAGGGGTGATCGATGGATTCACGTTTATCGTCGAGGGAATGAGCGTTACACCGAGGCCTGTAATCTGGAGCGGGATCGATTTGGAATTGGAGGGTCCGTCATAGTCTGGGGCGGTGTGTCACAGCATCATCGAACTGAGCTTGTTATCCTTGCAGGCAATCTCAACGCTGTGCGTTACAGGAAGACATCCTCCTCCCTCATGTGGTACCCTTCCTGCAGGCTCATCCTGACATGACCCTCCAGCATGATAATGCCACCAGCCATAATGCTCGTTCTGTGCGTGATTTCCTGCAAAACAGCAATGTCTGTGTTATGCCATGGCCAGTGACGAGCCCAGATCTCAATCTGTTGGATCGGAGGGCTAGGGCCATTCCCCCCAAAAATGTCCTGGAACTTGCAGGTGCCTTGGTGGAAGAGTGGGGTAACATCTCACAGCAAGAACTGGCAAATCTGGTGCAGTCCATGAGGAGGAGATGCACTGCAGTACTTAATGCAGCTGGTGGCCACACCAGAGACTGACTGTTACTTTTGATTTTGACCCCCCCCTTTGTTCAGGAACACATTATTCAATTTCTGTTAGTCACATGTCTGTGGAACTTGTTCAGTTTATGTCTCAGTTGTTGAATCTTGTTATGTTCATACAAATATTTACACGTTAAGTTTGCTGAAAATAAATGCAGTTGACAGTGAGAGGACGTTTCTTTTTTTGCCGAGTTTAGTTTATTGTCCTGCTGAAAGGTGAATTCCTCTCCCAGTGTCTGGTTAAAAGCAGACTGAAGCAGGTTTTCCGATTGGATTTTGCCTGTGCTTACCTCCATCCCATTTCTTGATGTAGCTACCACCACGCTTGAAAATAAGCAAGCACTTACTCAGTGATGTCTTTAGTTGGACGTATGTGATTTGGTAGCTCGTAACCTAGCGTGGCTGACACGCGACCCAAATGACTACACAGCAGGGATGCAGAGAGGCTAGTGTTAGCAAGACTTACTCATTCCTGTCCTACCCCACACTTTTTCCAGGAATATTCATATGTTACTGAATGTATACAGAGTATTTTCAGATTTCGTTATCAACAAGTACGGTAAATGTAACGTAAAATCAAAAGTATAATGTTTGGATTCAGTTTTATCAGGTGAACTGTTGTGTCCTTAACTTTGGTCTAATAATTTTACCATTCCCTTTCAATTGCTACCATGCTTATGCTTTTCATATTTATTCTGTCACAAATATTTCTATTTAGCCCTATCCATATTGGCTAATTCCCATGTGTAAAACCTACAGTTTAGTTTCAAGTTCCTTGATGTCTACATCACCCACAAACTTTCATGGTCCATACACACTCAAGCCTAAATTACTCCTGAACTAGTTCAGGCTTGCGTCAACAAAGGGGGGTGAATACTTATGCAAAAACTATATTTTAGTTATTTAATTTGTATTAATTTATAACTGTTTGTAGAATTTTCTTTTCGCTTTGACCTTATGGAATATCTTCTGTAGATCAATGACAAATGTACAAGTAAATGCATTTCAATCCCACTTTGTAACACAACAAAATGAGAAAAATAGTGGTGTGAATATTTATGATACCTGCTTTAACTTACATATTGTGGAGAGTCTGTAGTTATGATTTGTGATTTTGTTTCATATTTTGTTGCTATTCTCTGTGTCTGTCTGTTTAGGTGGGTGGGGCCTACTCCTACAATTGTAGTTTTGGGTACATCCCTAATGTTGAGTTGATGAAGTTTATCTCCCTGGCGACCTTTGGCTCCTACCTGTCCAGCTGCCCTGAGCCTGACCTGGCCAGTCAGGATATGAACACCTACCACAAGGCCTTCCTCACATACTCTTTCCTCAAGACCAGCGAATCCATGAACCCTGAGTACTACTGTGGTAAGAAAGAGCATGGCATTCGTTAGGGTTGGGCCGACATGATTAAGTTGAATATTGTGATATTTGACATTGACGATATTTCAAGTTTTAATGTGTATTCACCGCGAGCCTAGGATACAACAGGTGTAAAACAGTACAGTGAAATTCTTAACTTGAGAGCTCTTTCCAACAGTTAATAATAGAAAATAGAACAGTTTCTATCCCCAAGCCATAAGATGGCTAAATAGCTAACAAAATGGCTACACCCTTGTATTTTATTTATAGTTTCAAGTCACACTCCCAGGACTCTACACACTCACGCACACTGACACTCCAACACACACTCCAACACACACTCCAACCCTCACTCAGTCACCGACTCACTTTATTTGCTTACGCACACACATGCACACACATTTACACTGACTTCACACACTCACATACCATATATCATATACACTGCTGCTAAACAGTTTATAATGGAGGCCAGTTCATCTGATGCAGCACTTCATCACTCTTCTTACACAGCCTGGAGTTGTTTTTGGGGTCATTGTCCTGTTGAAAAAAAAAATCATAGTCCCACTAAGCACAAACCAGAGGATTTGCGTATTGCTGCAGAATGCTGTGGTAGCCATGCTGGTTAAGTGTTCCTTTAAATTCTAAATAAATCACATAGTGCCACCAGCAAAGCACCTCCACACCATCACACCTCCTCCACGGTGGGAACCATACATGCAGAGATTATCCGTTCACCTACTCTGCATCTCACAAAGACAGCGGTTGGAACCAAAAATCTCAAATTTGGACACCGGTCTAATGTCCATTGCTTGTGTTTTTTGGCCCTAGCAAGTCTCTTCTTGTTATTGGTGTCCTTTAGTTGTGGGTGGTTTCTTTGCAGCAATTCGACCAGGAAGCCTTGATTCACACAGTCTCCTCTGAACCGTTGATGTTGAGATGTGTCTGTTACTTGAACTCGGTGAATCATTTATTTGGGCTGCAATCTGAGGTGCTGTTAACTCTAATGATCTTATCCCCTGTAGCAGAGGTAACCCTGGGTCTTCCTTTCCTGTGGTGGTCCTCATGAGAGCCAGTTTCATCATTGTGCTTGATGGTTTTTGAGACTGCACCTGAAGAAATCTTCAAAGTTCTTGAAGTTTTCCAGATTGACTGGCCTTGTTTTAATGTAATGATGGACTGTCACTTCTCTTTGCTTATGTGAGCTGCTGTTGCCATAATATGGACTTGGTTATTTACCAAATAGGGCTATCTTCTGTATACCACCAGTTCCTTGTCACAACACAACTGATTGACTCAAACTCATTAAGAAGCTAGTTGAGAGAATTCCAAGAGGGTGCAAAGCTGTCGTCAAGGCAAAGGCTGGCTACTTTGAAGAATCTAAAATCTCAAATATATTTTGATTTGTTTAATAAGTCCTCAACTGGCAGCTTAATTAAATAGTACCGACAAACACCAGTCTCAACTCCAACAGGGAAGAGGCGACTCCAGGATGCTGTTAATGAAGCTGCCATTTGAGGACTTGTGAAGTGTCTGTTTCTCAAACTAGACACTCTAATGTACTTGTCCTCTTGGTCAGTTGTGCATCGGGGCCTCCCACTCCTCTTTATATTCTGGTTCGAGCCAGTTTGCGCTGTTCTGTGAAGGGAGTAGTACACAGCGTTTTACGAGATCTTCAGTTTCTTGGCAATTTCTCGCATGGAATAGCCTTAATTTCTCGGAACAAGAATGGACAGGCGAGTTTCAGATGAAAGGTCTTTGTTTCTTGCCATTTTGAGCCTGTAATCGAACCCACAAATGCTGATGCTCCAGATACTCAACTAGTCTAAAGAAGGCCAGTTTTATTGCTTCTTTAATCAGAACAACAGTTTTCAGCTGTGCTAACAGCGAGTAGCAGCAGTGTACAAAACAAATGGGAGGGGGGGTCAATGTAATATTCCGGTGGCCATTTGATTAATTGCTCATAAGACTTGGCGCTCTGGTATCGCTTTCCATGCGGTAGCAGAGAAAACAGTCTATGACTTGGGTGACTGGAGTCTCTGACAGTTTTATGGGCTTTCCACTGACACAGCCTATTATATACGTCCTGGATGGCAGGAAGCTTGACCCCAGTGATGTACTGGGCCATGCGCACTACCCTCTGTAGCGCCTTACGGTCAGATGCCGAGCAGTTGCCATACCAGGCAGTGATGCAACCGGTCATGATGGTGCAGCTGTAGAACTTTTTGAGCATCTGGGGACCCATGCCAAATGTTTTCAGTTTCCTGAGGCGGAAAAGGTGTTGTCGTGCTCTCTTCACGACTGTCTTGGTGTGTTTGGACCATGATAATTCGTTGGTGATGTGGGTACCAAGGAACTTGAAACTCTCGACCTGCTCCACTACAGCCCCATTGATGTTAATGGGGGCCTATCCGGCTCGCTTTTTCCTGTAGTCCACGATCAGCTCCTTTGTCTTGCTCACATTGAAGGAGAGGTTGTTGTCCTGGCACCACAATTTCAGTTCTCTGACCTTCTCCCTATTCAGACCCTTTACTCAGTACTTTGTTGAAGCACCTTTGGCTGAGACTTCAGCCTCAGGTCTTCTTGGGTATGACACTGCAAGCTTTGCACACCTGTATTTGGGGAGTTTCTCCCATTCTTCTCTGCAGATCCTCTCAACCTCTGTCAGGTTGGATGGGGAGCGTCACTGCAAAGCTATTTTCAGGTCTCTCCAGAGATGTTTGATCGGGATCCCTGCCGCTGAAAACCATCCTCACAGCATGATGCTGCTACCACCATGCTTCGACGTAGGGATGTTGCCAGGTTTCCCCCAGACGTGATGCTTGGTATTCAGGCCAAAGAGTTCAATCTTGGTTTCATCAGACCATAGAATGTTGTTTCTTCTTTTTGTCAGTGATGCACTGGGCCGTCCTCACCACCCTCTGTAGGGCCTTCCGGTCACGTACAGTGCAGTTGCCATACCAGATGGTGATGCATCCAGTCAGGTGCTCTCAATGATGCAGCAGTAAATGTTCCTGAGGATCTGAGGGGCCATGCCAAGTCATTTCATCCTCCTGAGGGAGAAGAGGCATTGCCAGGCCTTCTTCACAACAGCTCTGGTGTGAGAGGACCACACTAAGTCCTCGGTGATGTGGACACTGAGGAACTTGATCCTCTCTACCGTGCTCATTGATGTGACTGGGGGTGTGCACCCCCCCTGTTTCCTGTAGCCCACGATCAGCTTCTTGGTCTTGCGGAGGGATAGTTTGTTGTCCTGGTACCACACTGCCAGTTATCTGACCTGCAGGTTGTCTTATCACCGTTGGTGATCAGGCCTTCCACCGTTGTGTCATTAGCAAACTTGATGATGGTGTCATGCGGTATGCAAATTAGAGTAGGTCTGGGATGATGAGGGTGATGTGTGCCATGACCAGCCTTTCAGAGTACTTCATGATTACAGATGTTAGTGCTGCGGGGCGGCAGTCATTGTAGCCTAAAGCATGAAAGGCACAGAGAATCTTAACTGCCGATAGTCTTCCTATCGGTGCTTATCACAGTAGGAGGCTGTTCCTTCTCTAGTTAGAACAAAGGGATACCTGCTGCTTGCCGACCCGGTGGTGACAAACCTACCGTTTCTACTTGTAAAATTGCAATGATCGTCAGTGGCCAACAACTTGGAGCCAATCGGAGAGCACGTTTGTGGGGGAGCCAACAGGAGTGTAGGCAATGGGATGGTAGCTAGCTAAGTGCACAGATGCAATGCACACAACACTAAATACTTCTTCCAAGCTAGCTAACCACTGTAGCTAGTATTGACATTATAATTAAAGGTGCAATATGCAGACTTTGTCTACCTTTTTTTCTAATCCGTAATGGACTGTGTCCCCTTCCACATGCGTAAACCATCGGTTCCTATTTTGTCCTTTTGCCTGTTTGACGGCTCTGTGCCGGTCGTAGCGGGACATCTTGTACGTGTTAGTGTCCTCATCCATAGCCTCGGGGTTGGCTGCGATAGCCCTGTGTGCAGTATCTCTCTGCTTTAGTGTATACCTCAGTGTTAGTCTAGGGCTTTTGATTGGGGAAGCAGCGAAACTTCACTGTGGGGACAATGTCAGCGACGCATTTCCTGATGAAGCTCCATACAGGTGCAAGATGCCCGAGATGTGACGTGCAAGACAATATATCATGATGTGAAAGACTATACTCTATTTGAACTTTACAAATCAAAACTGTACAGTTTTAGCAGTTAGGCTGTATCAATATGTTGAAAATAAAGTTGTCTTTTTGCTGCTGTGTCCCCGATCCCATCAGAGTGCAATTTTGGCCGAAACAAGTTGGTTTTAAACATCGTGCTCTTGATTGTACTCGTTAGTGCTCTCTGTGACAGCCCAAACACAGTGGCTTTTAAGCAAGGCTCTTGTCATTTCCAAACACCCTGTCATTATCTGTGAATCGTGTTGGAGACACCCACAGTGATGGCTGCTCACTGAATAGAAGTCCGCTTTCATCGTGAGAGGTTTAGCATAAAGAGATGCGAATGAAAGTACAATGTTTAATGGCTGGGTCTGACTTCACTGAGGCATAATGAAATGGGTTGTCTTTTTTTTTCTTCTCTGCTGCTTTTTAGAGTATTTCCTTCCCAATATATCTCTTTACGTTTGAGAGTATTCCCACCGGTAAATGATTTTACTGGACGAGAGTTTGTCACAGTGGAGATGTCAACAAGAGGAAGTGAAAATGCATGATGTTGACAATCGTACTTTCATTTCATATACGTTTTTTATTTTGACATCCCTTCACTGCTTCTAAAAGAAAGCATTGAGGTAGAGCAATGACCCAGGGATGCCAGGCAGTTCAGCAGACAAGATTTTGGTTAAAAGGCAGACTAATTGCCTAATTATACGCTGTTGTAAACGTTGAACATCTTTGTTGGCATGTTCCAAATTCTGTTTTCCAGTGTCTCAGCACAAGCTGTTCAACGAACACCTGGTGTCAGCCAGTGGGAACCCTGCGCTGGTGATGAGGAGGAAGAAGCACACAGAGAAGGAAGTGCACGCCCACCTGGTCAGTGTGGTGTCGGTCAGACTGAGAGAGGGATACACCATCAGGGAGATCAACCTCACTAAAGGTACCGGCTCACACCAGCCTCGAGCCTAACCTCGTCCCCGGCTAAATTGCTAACACAGATAGAGCCTGGAAACACGTTGCAACAAAGTGGCAATGGAAGGGGTGTGGGTTCAAATTGAGATGTGAGAGAAAGAGAGCCTACTACATCTCTGTTAGATGAGACTTGCAGAAAATCACAAAAAATAATGAAATGTTCTATCACAGCGACCATATTTATTTTTGGAATGCTCACTTGATTCTGATTCATTCAGATCCAGTTGCACTGCTCACACTTTGAAAGTCCACGATGCAGAGAGGAGGTTCTAAGGGTTGTGCTAGGTGGTGATTGGCTGAGAGATCAGCCAATTTGTCCGCTCCTGCCATAGACTTCCATTCAAGTCCTGTGTTTAGGCACTCGGAAACCAGACGTCTCGACAGAGAGAGAGAGCAGGATGGTGGGATTAGCCTCAAGCCTAACATTTTAAAGTGACTTTCTACTATCCACAGAAGACCCACGATATCAAACATCTGTTTTACTGCAAGTGCATCCACAAGGCCAATTTTCTTCCTCTTTTCCAGACTGTATACAGTATTAAATAAACCAAACTACACGTTTCACATGTTTCAATTTGTGTTTTGGTCCCTCCCGTAGGTGGCACCCAGCTGGAGGTGAAGCTGGTGTTGCTGTGGAAACACAACATGCGTATAGAGTACCTGGCAGTTGCCCAGTGGCCCCTGGATCCTGCCAAGAGGACCACCTGGGTAGAGGTCACCATGGAGGGAAGCTACGACATCCTCCATGATATCAGCTGTACCATGAGGAAACCCATCACCTCAACTTACCGCACCTCCGTCATCAGGCGATTCTGGAACACACTGCAGAGGTGACCTTTGACTCACCTGTATCTACCTGGCTAGGGACACTGCTAGGGGAACACTGATACAGCTCATTGTCAAGGATACTATTCGTTTTACTCCTATAATGGGTAATCATAGGACCTACTTTAAAATTGTTTTAAAGCAATTCTACACATTTTGCCATGTCTCTTATGCCGTATTCTTATTCTATCTGAGTGACTCAAACATATAAAATCAATGGGGTCCCCATACCAATTTTTATGTTAGATTCTCTCTGTCTAGTTTTCATTTTGGTGATTGTTAGTTCTCAAAGATGATCTTATTTATACATATATATACTGTAGCTACATTATCAATTGTATATACATTGTCTCTGGTTTTATTCATTTAAGTTTACACTGAAAACAGTTTATTGTACTGGAAATTATTTAAAAATTATAATAATAATAATAATAATAATAATTTGGAGTGGCGTCAGTAAATATAGGGGAAACACTGAATTGAATTCGAAGTACAAGATTTTGAAAGTGTATACTGTGCATTTCTCCTGGTGAGACACGTGTTATTATGCTATTTGTCTTCACAGTATAAACCAAACAGATCAAATGCTGGTCCACCTGCAGTCCTTTAACTCTCTCCCAGAGAACTACACAATCCCTGAGAGCACCAAGAACGGAGTTCCTCTCTTCTACATCCCACCTGGATCCACCACGCCTGTATGTACTTTATCTGCTCTGGTTACTCCTTTACACTTACCAACACTGATTTTTCAAATTCATTATTACATTGAACGATATTCACAAAGCTGATCTGTAGTTGTATTCATGATGGTCTAGACAAAACTGATCTTATAATCACGAAGGCAAAACTGATCCTATATATTCTACTGTTCTGAGAGACACTATGAATATGGGCCATTGGTCCTATTGACCTAAGGACAGATAGTCACAGTGTTCCTCTGCTGTTTCCTTCAGGTTCTCTCCCTCCAGCACAGCGGCTCCAAGGACTCCTCCCAGTCCCAGTTTGCCTTCTACTGGAAGCCCATCCTGTCCATGGACGCCAACTTCTGGCAGAGATGGCTTCACATGCACCGCATTGCTATCATCCTGGAGCACGACATGTGAGAGATGGTTTATAGATACGACACCAACTTCTGGTGTCAATTTCTTAAATTGCAATGTTGTCAATTCATGTTGATTTCATTTCTCCTTTCAGATGTAATGTAAAGTGATGCATCACTGAGAGCAGTGTTGATAGTCCTCTCCCAGTCATTTAGTATAATTAGTCAAATCTAAGTAGAATCTACAAGTGTGCAGGTTTCATTTTAAAAGTTTTTTTCCCAGTCATTGTAATGGTGATCTCCTGTCTTCTCTTCTCTGCAGGCCTGTGCCCAAGCACCTCCACACTGCTGGTAGTAACGGGCGTTTCAGCACCATCCAGTGTCGTATCTCCCACTCAGCCCTCACCTCTTTACTGAGGGACTGGAGCAGCTTTGTACTGGTGGAGGGATACTCGTATGTCAAGCTCATATACAGGTAGAGGCAGAGCGACTCATGGGAAATGTTGTTCACATTGTGGAGTGAGATAGAACTGTATTAAAATAATGTTTGTTTTTTCTTTCAAATACTTAAGCTGTTATTCAATCAACCAATGGAATAGTCTCAAAATATACTAAAACACATACTATTTTAACCCAGGTCTGGATTGAGCTACAGTAAATGACTGGAGTAAGGTTTCAATGAATGACCTGTTCTATCCTCAGTGCCTCTGACCAGCCCCCCAACTCATTCTACCTGGTGCGTCTGATCTCCAAGGCTCCCTGCATGGTGCTGAGGCTGGGCTTCCCTATCGGCACCCTGGCCCACACCAGGAACAAGGTATGGGACATGGTCCGCACCGAAAACACATATTTTGAATCTCGAGCTGTGCCTATTTCTCCTCACTAAATGGATCTAGCAAGCAGAAAGAAGTCAGTCGCTCGGTAAAACATCACCTTTTTTCCCCTCAGAATGTTGCAACCCTCTGTTGGTGTGACCTTTTTGTTGTCGTTTATGTAAATGTTGATTCTTAACTCATTGCTGAAGATGCAAAAACAAAAAATCCTGAAAAAGGCAAGTGAACTAAACTGAACTGTTTGTGAGGGAACCAACACATCCTATTCTTCAGCTTAACCTTTTCTCTGTCCCACTTCCAGATAGTGGATGAGCTGCGGGAGCAGATCCTGAGGCTTCGCTTCCCTCACCGCGTCCAGAACAAGGAGGCTACGCCCAAGACCAAGAGGAAGATTCTGGGGCACGCATCCCCCTCCAAGTCTCCTCCTCTCCCTGCTCCCAAACCTGCGCTGTCTGACCGGCCATGTGTGGTGGTCCTCAACAAACCTCTGGAGAAACTACTCATCAGGTCAGTGGAATGTTGTCAGATTTGTGCCTTGGGCATGACCGTTCTTTTCAGCTACGTGGCTTATTACTGTAGATTACAATTATTGAGGTCATAGCACAAAGTATCAGACCTAAGGTTGGATTATGAAGACATTTTACCCAATTATAAACATGAATACTCTAATGGTGTCCAATCTCCTGCTGTAGGTACGAGAAGCTCCCGTCAGACTTCCGGACCCCGTTTATTCTGAACATGGAGAACTTCACCCAGCCCACTAACATGACCGTGCCCCTTAGCATGGCAGCCAATCGGACGGCCTCGTCCACGCTGGCGTCGCTGTCACGCTACTTCCTCCATCAGCGCTGGGTGTGGACGGTGCAGAGCGGCCTGGGTACGACCGTACCGCTGCAAGCTGTGGTTCATATACTGTCCATGCTGTCTGAGTGAGTCCCACTGGCATGTCTAATGGTACCTGTCTCGTGCACTATGTATGTAATATTTGTGAAGACTCTCCTTACGAATATAAATAAAGTCATTATCATATCAGAGAGTTCTGACTTGTTGCCTGAAAATGTTTTTGGATGTTTCCTAAGGATTCGACTCTCTGAGGGCTTTCATTTTGCTGCCAGTGGAGAGGGCATAGTCAACATGGTGACTGAACTGCCAATGAAGGTGAGAGTAGCATGCTGGGACAGCAAATATTTACTAAACCCATATGAACTCCATAGAAAAACCCTCTCACTACTCCTTTGAGTACTAATGTAGCGTTGTCTACATTAACACTGAAAGGAAGATTAGGCTACACAATACACACATACATATGTTCTAATCTGGACATATTGAGGCCAGACAGTTTATTCCTGTATAGTGTTTGCAATTGAATTCCTCTAAAAATCCCATTGTAATGATGACTTGTGATGGTGTGCTCGTAGGGTATGCCAGAGGCGGTGGACAGAGAAAGTCACACCTGTATCGTCCAGTATATCCTGTTTCCACCTCACTCCACCTCTACCAAGGACAGGTGAGACTGAATTCCATTAAATATTTGGCCATTATTTCTATTGCTTTAGTCCACCAGTTCCACAAATTCTACACATTCTCCAACCGTATCTTCAAATATTAATATTAAATCTTCAAATTATTTTATTTAGAATAACAGTTACGTTTCTAAGAACTTAACACATTTTTTTTTTTACCCTTTGAACACTTTGGTATATTTTGCTGTTTATTTAGTCAGAAATGGTGCTATTGCTGAATAAGTATCTGTCCTGACCCCTTGTCTTCCATCATGGGTCTCCAGTTTCTCCACAGACGATGACAACGACACAGAGGTGGAGGCCATTGATGTGGACACAGAGCTCAACCTGGTGACAGAGTGTTGGGTAGAGCCTCAGAGTGGGACAGTATGGAGCCCTAGAGACCAACATAGACACTTCCAGGAGCTCACCTACCAGGAGATTCCACAGGCGGTCAGTATCAATCGCTTAATCGATTAATCAAATTCATCTTCTTACATTCTCAGCTGTTGTCAAATGTACTGTAGCTATTCAGTAGTACAATCACTGATAATTCCAATTCACCAATTTGTATAGTATTACAATACTGATAGAGATGAGATGAAGTTGAAGCGTGTGTACATATGCAGCCAGAGGATGGACTAAGACTGGATGGACTAAGTCTGGTTCCTCTCTCTTCATTTGATTGGTTTGTAATAGTGAGTTTACTTTAATAACTGGCCTATGGAAGCACTTCTCTTAGTGAGAAGTGTATTACATGTTTGCGTGAGCTACATACGCTACCTTTTATATTCTTGATCCTAATGATATAGGCCTAAGTGTAAAACGGACGAGGTGATAGAGTAACTGCCCTGGAGTAAAAACCAAATGTGTGTGGGTGGAGAGCGGGTTGGTTTTACAGGTTTACTCGTTCTAGATTGTCAGTACTGCATGTCTTCTTTGCTGTCGTGCCATGGCTGTGTCAGAGTCGATTGTAAGTTAAACTTATGTATCCCTTCATGGGTAGTGTGATGCGTAAGACACATTTTTACAGACAGTCATTAGCGGCTGTTAAATTGAAAGTTATTTTTTTCTTTCTTCCTTCTTGTTGGAATATAACAGGATATAATAAGGAGTACATGAAATGTGTCTCTCTGCCGATAGGCTGCGTGCATGTAATGGGCATAGAGAACTGGTCTTGTGATATTTCTAGGCATTTTTTTTTCTAACAACTGGATCCAATGAACTGAGCGGGCTGGGCTGACATGCTTATAGCCATTTCTATCACTTTCTTAATATGAGCATGCATCTATATTATTGTGCTCTTATTCTTTTGGAAAAAGTCAATGGGTCTGAATACTTTCTGAAGGCACTGTATATGGACCAAATAATGACGATCCACACTTCTTCGAAAATATATATAATAATTTATTGAGCCCACAAGTAACGAATGAATATGTTATTATGGTGAGAGTACAATATGATTTTAAGTACCTCAGTGGATCGTAAAGGAAATCACACTACAAACTATCACCCTCATGCTCTTAAAGAGATCACAAATATCATGGATGCATTAGAACTAGTTGATATATGGAGGCTGACCTAGTGAGATATACATGGAGGCTTAATCAAGCTAGCTGACTTGACTACTTCCTGGTCTCATTCTTGCTGGCATCAAACGTTTAAAAAGTATTAATAGGAGACAGAATGCGATTGAACCTTCATCTAATTGGCCTCCACATAACTCTTACAGAATTTCCACGTGGATATTGGCAATTTTCTCAAAGCCTACTGGATGACAATTTGTTCTTAACTAAGAGAATTCATTATTTACTTTTTTTTGCACAACATGGGTACAGCAGATCCCCTTATCCAGTCCATTTAAAAAAAAACTGGAGGCCTCTTACACTTCAATGTTGTGATGCAAAAATCCTGGCGAAATGCATAGCACATAGAATAAAAAAAGTTTTTTTTACCAGATATTGTTCATCCTGATCAGACAGTTTTTTTTTACAAGGATGATTTATTGGAGATAATATACAACAATTACTTGAAACAGTGGAACATTATGAAACGTCAAAGATACCAGGCCTGGTCTTCATAGCAGATTTTGAAAAGGCGTTTGATAAAGTACGACTAGAATTTATATATAAATGCCTTGACTACTTTAATTTTGTTGAATCTTTTATACAGTGGGTTATGGTTATGTAAGCAACCCCAGGTGCAAAATAGTAAATAATGGTTACTTCTCAGAAAGTATTGAGCTTTTAACAGGAGTATGACAAGGCTGTACATTGTCTCCCCATTTATTTATTATGGCCATTGAAATGCTAGCTATTAAAATGAGATCCAACAAGAACATCAAGGGGTTAGAAATCCAGGGGATAAAAACAAGTGTCAACAGTAATCTGATTTCTCTAGTTTTTACCCTGTTGCGCTAGCGGAACCCCTCGCCAACAGCCAATGAAATTGATATGCGCCAAATACAAATCAACTGAAATCTCATAAATCAAATTTCTCAAAATTTCAAGTATTAGGCACCATTTTAAAGATAATAGTCTCGTTAATCCAGCCACAGTGTCTGATTTCAAAAATGCTTTACAGCGAAAGCTCCACATACGATTATGCTAGGTCACCACCAATCCAGCCATTTTTCCAGCCAAAGAGAGGAGTCACAAAAAGCACAAATAGAGATAAAATGAAACACTAACCTTTGATCTTCATCAGATGACATTCATAGGACTTCATGTTACACAATACATGTATGTTTTGTTTGGTAAAGTTCATATTTATATCCAAAAAACGTATTTTACATTGGCATGTTACTTTCAGTAGTTCCAAAACATGCAGTAATATTGCAGAGAGCCACATGAATTCACAGAAATACTCATAATAATTGTTGATGAAAATACAACTATTATACATGGAGCTTTAGATACACTTCTCCTTAATGCACCGCTGTGTCAGATTTCAAAAAAACTTTTACGGAAAAAGCATAATCTGAGAACAGCGCTCAGAGCCCAAACCAGCCAGAGAAATATTCTCCATGTTGGGTAGTCAACATTATTCATAAATAGCATTCTAAATATTCACTTACCTTTGATGATCTTCATCAGAATGCACTCACAGGAATCGCAGTTCCACAATAAATGCTTGTTTTGTTCAATAATGTCCATCATTTATGTCCATTTATGTCCAATAACTTCTTTTGTTAGGGTGGTTGGTAAACAAATCCAAAAGTGTGATCTGGTCCATTTGGACAAAATGTTCAAAAAGTTATATTACAGGTTGAAGAAACTTGTCAAACTAAGTATAGAATCAATCTTTAGTATGTTTTTATCATAAAAGTTCAATAATGTTCCAACTGGAGAATTCCATTGTCTGTAGAAAAGCAATGGAACGCAGGTTGCTTTCATGTGAAAGCGCGTGACTGAGAACGAGGCTATAGGCAGACCCCTTAGTTAAACAGCTCCCATCTGGCCCCCCTTCACATGAGCAGCCTGAAACAACGTTCTAAAGACGGTTGACATCTAGTGGAAGCCTTAGGAATTGCAAAATATCCCATATCCCACTGTGTATTCGATAGGGGTGAGTTCAAGAGTTCACTACAAACCTCAGATTTCCCACTTCCTGTTTGGATTTTTTTCTCAGGTTTTTGCCTGCCTTATGAGTTCTGTTATACTCACAGACATCATTCAAACAGTTCTAGAAACTTCAGAGTGTTTTCTATCCAATACTACTAATAATATGCATATATTAGCGTCTGTGACTCAGTAGTAGGCAGTTCACTCTGGGCATGCTATTCATCCAAAAGTGAAAATGCTGACCCCTATCCCAAACAACTTAAGTCCGCAATCTGCATCCCTGCACAGTCATATTGAAGATCTTGATCCCTTTTCTAACTTCGCTGGACTAAAACCTAAGTATGACAAGTGTAACATATTATGTATTGGATTGTTAAAACACAATGTTAATACTACCTTGTAGTTTACTAATAAAATGGGTGGATGGTGAAGTAGACATATTTAATTACTTTGTATTTACATCTCAAAACTTACCACAAACTTACCACAAACAATTCAAAAGAAAGTTTGTAAAAATAGATTAGATACTGCAACCATTGAGAGGGAAATACTTGTATATTATTGAAAAATCACATTGATTTAACTCTTTGGTCCTATCAAAGTTTACTTACTAATGGTGCTGCCTACTCTAGACGACTCTTTCTTTAAATCATATGGCTAAAAATGTAACTTTATTTGGAATGCGAAGACAGGCACATTTAATTTTGTCTACAGTGGGGAGAACAAGTATTTGATACACTGCCGATTTTGCAGGTTTTCCTACTTACAACGCATGTAGAGGTCTGTCATTTTTATCATAGGTACACTTCAACTGTGAGAGACGGAATCTAAAACAAAAATCTAGAAAATCACATTGTATGATTTTTAAGTAATTCATTTGAATAATATACCAGTTTCATTTGAGGACAAAAATGTTGACAGCTGAGCCATACAGGTTGCAAAATAAATAGGAAGATATTTTCAATGTACAGATTCCATGGCACATGGTACAGTATATGAATGGATACAAAAAAAACAACACTTGATTCAACACATTTCAATTGACATTTTTTTCCTAAATTATTGCCACCAACAAAATGTTATATACAGTATATGGGGCACACAACAATCTCAACTCTGTAGATTTTGCCTGCAAAGATACAGAATCACTAGATCATTTATTCTGATATTGCCCCTATCTAGCTTGTTTCTGGTCACAAGTTGAGGAATTGTTAAAACAAATCTCAACATTAACTTAAAATGAACCTTACAAATAGCAGTGTTGGGCGATTTGGAAAGCCATAGTCAATGAATCAGCAATATAATACTACTTGTAGGAAAGATTTTCATCTTTTGCTCACAATCTGTGGATGAAATGCGATTAGGAAGGTAAACCATTAATGTAAACATCACAGCACAATTGAAAAATCTATGGCACATGGAAACCAAATGAGGGTGGTCTATGGTGATAAGTGGGATGGGCTGAGGGGCGGGATTAAAGAGCTTATGTTCAGTAATGTATTATTGTTATGTGATTGAACTATTATATACAGCAATCTGTGTAAAATATGTAGCAGAAAATCTGTAAAAACGGTGTGTTCTCTGAAGAGAGGGAGGGTGGTGGATGGGCTAATGTTATTATTTTTTGAAACGATAGTGAATTTACGTTATCCACAGATCTTCCCCCGGGATCTGACCTGTATGTCCACCATTATGACGTTTGAGTACCTTAGCCAGCTGTGCCAGAACAAGGAGCAGGTGTACCCTCCCATTGGGACCGCTGCAGGAGAACCCCCTGCCTCTGAGGACTGCATCCACACTGTTCCCTTCCAGTTTGACCTCATCGAGCTGCTGCCCAAGTGCCAACAGATAGAAATATTCTTCCTCACTCTCAGCAGAGGTGAATTTATCATGTTATTATGTCCTCAAGTATCTTATTGTTATCAAACATGAATTTATACATTTTTGCTAAAATCAACGATTCCCTGCGACTGTTAGTCCAACACCTTAGCCATTACCCCAAAAAGTCCAAACCTCTTGACATGGTCACTAGGTGTTGTTGCTGCAATATGAAGACGGTGGATGAATTAATGAATGCTTATTTGTGTGTATTGCAGTGGAGAACGAGGAGGTGTCCCAGAGCACCCCCTATATTCCCAACGAGCTCCTGCTGAGCCTGTTCCACAGCAGCTTGCAACAGGAACTCAGTGACCGGGAGATCCCATTGGCTGACCAGGACAACGTCACCTTCATGCATCACATCCTAGACAGGGAACGAGACGGACATGTTGCACCCTTCTCTCTACCGGTCATCAGAGGTAGGCTTTGTGAATGTGTGCCTCTGCTAAGCATCTGCTTGCTCTTTGGGGTCTAGGCTGGGTGAATGTAAAGCACTTTGTGACAACTGTTGATGTTGGCTTTATGAATACATGTTGACTGACTGAAAAGAACAGAATCCTGCTAATGATTGTATTCATTAGGTAACAACATCCTATACTCCTGCACACATTTGTTCATTTTTTTTTGCCTTGCCATGTGGTTACTTTCCCTTGACAGAAGAGTGCCTGAAACCTCCAGAGAGACAGGACACAATGATGTCCTTCCACACTACAGGGAGCAGTAAGGAGGTGACAGGATCAACTAGTACCCTTCAGGTAAACCTTTTAACCAGTCTGCATTCTCTCTTCAGGGAAATAAATCCAGAAGGTTCCTCCTTGGCATTGATATTGGTTTTATGCAGTTTAAAAACAATGGAAAACCAGCAGTGGGCCCGAAGTTCCGTTTTGGATGTCCAGACATGGTTTACACTACCCTTTTCTTCCTCTCATTGGAACTCTGTCCACCTTGGACAAAACATTATGTTAAGTTTATTTTGTAGCACTTGTCCTGTCTGTTATGCCCGGTGAGTTTGTCCCCTCTTTCTCTCAGAGTTTCAGCAATGCAGACCTGGTGGATGAGGAGCCAGTCCCAGTGGAGAGGGATGGGTCTACCCCTCAGTGGAAGTGTTACGCCAAGTACATCAACCCTCAGCAGATCCTACTGACCTTCCTCCCCGCCACCTTCACAGGTAGGCACCCCGCTACTGTTCCCTGTGCTCTGTTGTAGTTGTGTGATGTGAGTGTACGAATAGGACAGAGCTACAGATCTTTTCTACTCATTATTCAAGTGGGGGCTCCACTCTAGTTATAGGTATCCTATGTATTGGGCTAGCCACCAGCCTGGCATCGTGCTATTTTTAACTGATTGTAATCGACATGCTTATCATCATAAAGTGGTACAGCAACAGTGCTGTGTGTTCGTAGATGTTGGTAACCCCCCCCCCCCCAAATGTCTAATAATTAACCAGCACTTGACCTACCCACCCCCCCAACCTTCCTGCTCGGATTCCACTGATAGCTACGTTTATTGAGAAGAAATATTGTTCTATGCCTGTGACATGTGGTTGTAGCACCGAGCTATCTTAAAACGAATGCAAGTCCCTCTGCGAAATGTTTGAGTTCAACATTGTTGTGTTTTCTCTGCAGATGTCCAGATGTTGATGTCGTCTGGGCTGGAGACCGAGCCCCAGGATAACGGAGATGATGACGACACCCTGACTACCGGCAACAAATCACAGGCTGATTCTCACTCTGGCTCCACCAATGGGCTGAATGGTCGGTTGAGTAGCGGGTTGAGGTCCCCCATGCTCTCCCCTGGTGGTGGTGGTCCTGTGGGACCCAGGTCACCCCTGCTCTCCCCTGAATCTGGGAGCTCCACGGTGGAGCAGGACAACTGGGAGAGCCCTTTCTCTGAGCCTGAAAATGGCAACAAAGTTGCAGGTAAGTACTGTAGGATTATTGCATCATTAGTCCTTTGCTACCAACATACTGTGCCTTCTCACTCACCCAACCCTCTCTCTTTCTCTCCCTATTTCTCTCTGCAGTAACATAATGTTGCTGTTGTGAAAAGGAAGAGATGGGGCTCCCTGAGCAAATTGGAAATTACTCTCTCTCTCTCTCTCAGGTGTGGAGGAGAGGGACGGGGTGCAGTTCGCTGAGCCCCAGAAGAGAGACTTCCACATCACGTTCAGTCGACAGGCGTCCCAGCAGAGCTCAGGGGATCTGTCCCGTCCGCGCTGCCCTGTATATGTCTACAACTGTTCCCTGGACTCTCTGAAGGATCAGCTACTCAATCCCCACTCGAACAGGCAGCCAAGGGACATCTTCTTCAGGTACCCAGTAACACACACACACACACACACACACACACACACACACACACACACACACACACACACACACACACACACACACACACACACACACACACACACACACTGGGGCTACTGATGGGGAGCACATCTGGGTTCAAATAGGATTTATTTACTTTCAAATACTTTAGCTGCACCTGATTGAGGATGGATCGTTCCCGATGCAATGTTATCACTTGAATATTCTCAGAAGTGGAAAATCCAGCCATCTGGGACTGAGGAGTATTGAGGAGGAAATCATTTCAATTTGAACCCAGGTCTTGGGAGGGGAATACAGCAGATCCAAGGCTCCATGTATTCAGCACTTTACTTTTCATCAGTTTAATCACCTTACCACCCATCATATGTGACTGACTCTTGAAACACTCTCAGTCAGAAGTCCTACCATGCCATACCCGATTTATACCCTTCATAAGTCTACCCTTCACTCAACATTGGCTGCCAGCAAGCTCATTGTTGTCCCATGTTAACGTTGTGCACCTCTGATTGTTTCCCTGTACGACGTTGATAAATAGACCTCAAGACGCTGACTCCTGGGAGATGCATCAGCAGATGAAGTTCAGGTAGCACAGCACAGCTAGCTTACTGCTGCTTCCATCATCCTGCCGCGCACCTCGCCCCATTCTCCTCTTCCTCCTCCCCTCCGTCCCTTCCTGGTGTAGAGCTGTGGTGAGCTCAATCTCAGTGAATCTTTCCTCAATTTCTTGCGTCTTATCTCCTTGCGTCCTTCTCAAAAGACAGCGGAGAAGAAGGTCTGAAGGAAGGGACCTTGGACCTTCTCCTCCAATACGGTTGAGGAGGTGAGGAGAAGGGATGCAAGGGATCATGGAAAGATGAATTGATGGGTTTAGGAGGGACTTAGGCCTGGCCATATTCTCATAGCTCCTCCTTTTTCATACCAGGGAGAGGTACTCTCTAAGTGGGTGAGGCTGAGGCCATCGCTCCCACACTCACTCCAGGCCTGTGTTGCTATTGGGAGGTTGGTATCTGCCTCCAGATAAGACTGTTGCCTCTAGATATTTTGACTTTATATTAATTTACATGACTGAAGGCTTGACTTCACAAAACAAGCCACTTATGTTTGTTGGAGCTCAAACTTCTTGTAGGAGGCTGTCTCTCTCTGTCTGCAGTCAGATACTAATGGGTGGAACTGTCCAAAATCAACATGTCTGATGTGTTAACTGACAATATCTAACTTATTGCATGTTCACAGAAAATCTAATTTGGTTCATGCAGTTGCAGTACTTTTTTTACAAGCTTCTCTGGGGGTTGTGGTGACTTTTTACAGACCCTACTTGATGACATGGGTGTGGTGCTTTGGAAATCTCTCCTCTAAGCCTGTGATTAAACAATTCATGTTTTTTTTAAGAGTAAAGTTCCTTTGTATTCTTTTTCCTTTTCACCTGCAAGTTCCAAGTCAAATATGGGAATTACACACTTGTGTATCATGGTACAGGACTGGCCATGTGTTGATCTCCAGATTAACATAAGACACATAGTATTGACATATCGGATACATTTTCGGAGTGATTATTCCCCCCTACCACCCCTTGTTTAAAGCACGCTTCGGAGCTCTGTTGTTCAGTGACCGCTCAAGCTAATAGACTTTTAACAGCATCCTCCTCAATGCATAATGCAACATTACATGGAGCTGGACAGTGTGTTTCTTCTCTAACGGAGATTAAATGTCATCAGAGATTTGTGTGTTATTGTGGCGTGAGATTAGAGACTGTGCGTTTGCAAAGGAGACATGCGGCATGTTAATTGGGGGGTGAGATGAGATTGTGTGTTTTCAAGGGGGTGTGTAAAATAACCGTGTTATATATCTGATGATGAAGCTCTGCTCCCTCCTTTTCTATGGCTTGTATGTTTCTCCCACAGATCTACTATTGGGCTTCCTGATTCTGCACTTGCTCCTCTTCTTCTCTAATGGTGTTTGGGGTGTTTGTGTGTGTGTGTCTGGTGTGTGTGTGTGTGTGTCTGTCCTCTTCCTCCTGCAGGTCTCTATCTCAGGAACGCAGCAGCACCTCCTCCTGGACAGACCTGATGTCGCAGCCTCATAAACACAAGGAGCTGGCCAACTACTGCAGCCTGCTACAGGAGCACTACCACCAGTGTTACGTCACAGGTAATACACTGCTGACAGACGTGAACATTTACGGTAAAGGCCTGTCAAGGTGACCTGTCCAGTCTGACTGTTTAATCTGTCTGTGTAGCTTGCATTTGACCACTGCGACAGCCAGACGTCATAAAACACCCCTTAAATAAACTGACTCGCAAATGACTGACGCAGAGAGGAGCCCAATGGTAATGTACCCTGCTTTATGGCACTAAAGGGACAAGGGATGGGCTACTGGTGCTGGGGAAAGCAGATGGGAGAAGAAGTTTATTATTGACCAGAGTATCGGCTAGTAGCTGATTCTCTTCCTATTCCTTATATAGTTCACTACTTTTAATCTGGGCATTGCACCCTATTTAGTGCACTACTGTTGAACAGAGTAATTTAGGCCTTTGACTCGCCATACACACACACACACACACACACGTGCCTGAAGATAGCGCCTCCAATACTACAGAAGCAAGCACAGGGCAAAGCTGTCAACTGCATCATCCTAGTGACGGAGAAATCTATTAGAGTGTTTTAAGCTGTCATCTCAGGATTTGTTTTATGCTCCTTTGCAGCATCTGTAAACCTCAATCGACTAGACAACGCACGCACACTCACACACACTAGACACAACTCTGCTTAGGCAAAATATCCGCTTCTCTCTGACAAGCCTGATGGATTTAAATTGGTCTGGCATGCCAATTTAAATATAAATATATTCACACCATGGCAGCATCTTTTCTCTCCCTGCTCACTGAGTCAAGAGGTTAACACAAAATGTATACCCTATGGTACTGAAAAAAAGCATAATTTAAAAGCTGTTTTCTCAAGATGAATTTGATATGAACAACATCCAGATAAAAGTATTGACCTTTTTTTAGGGTATATTACAGCGCTTCAGAAAGTCTTACTTTTGTTGTGATACAGTGTGAAAATTGATAAAAAAAACAAAAAAACATTCTCACCCATCTACACACAATACCCATAATGACAAAGTGAAAAAAATGCTTTTAGAGTTGTTTGCAAATTTATTGAAAATTAAACGCAGAAATATCTCATTTGCAAGTATTCACACCCCTGAGTCACTACATGTTATAATCAGCTTTGGCAGTGATTACAGCTGAGTCTTTCTGGGTAAGTCTCTAAGAGCTTTGCACACCTGGATTGTACAATATTTGCACATTATTATTTAGAAAAATTTCAAGCTCTCTCAAGTTGGTTGTCGATTGTTGCAAGACATTTTCAAGTCCTGCCATTATATTTTCAAGTACATTTAAGTCCAAACTGTAACTTGGCCACTCAGGAACAATCAAAACGTCCTTGTCCTTGCCGATGACAAGCATACCCATAACATATGAGTATTTTCCTCAAACATAATGCTTTGTATTCAGGACATAAAGTGAATTTCTTTGCCAAATCTTTTTCAGTTTTACTTTAGTGCTTTATTGCAAACAGGGTATATTTTTATTCTGTACAGGCTTCCTTCTTTTCACTTTGTCATTTAGGTTCGTATTGTGGAGTAACTACAATGTTGATCCATCCTATCACAGCAATTAAACTCTGTAGCTGTTTTAAGTCCCCATTGGCATGGTGAAATCCCTGAGGGGTTTTCTTTCCCTCCGGCAGCTGAGTTAGGAAGGACGCCTGTATCTTTTTAGTGACTGGGTGTATTAATACACCACCCAAAGTGTAATTAATAACTTCACCATGCTCAAAGGGATATTCTATGTCTGCTTCTTTGAGGCATTGTGGTTGAAACAACTGTTTTTGAAATTCACTGCTCGACTGAGGGACCTTACAGATAATCGTTTGTGTAGTGTACAGAGATGTGGTAGTCATTAAACAATCATGTACATTTTTATGTGACTTGTTAAGCTAATTGTTACTCCTGAACTTATTTAGGCTTGCCATAACAGAGGTTTTATACTTATTGACTCAAGACATTTCAGCATTGTTTGTTTGTTTAAACATTTCTAAAAACATTATTCCACTTTGTCGTTATCGGGTATTGTAGGCCAGTGACAAAAAATCTCAATGTAATCCATTTTAAATTCAGGCTGTAACACAACAACGTTTTGAAAATGCTCATGGGGTGTGAGTGCTTTCTGAAGGCACTGTTTTTTTATGTGGATTTATGTGCTGACCTTGACTGGAACTTAACATGGAATAGTTGGACAGATTTGTATTTGAGAGTAAAGTGGAAGGTTTTTGACGATGTAGCTAAGATATTCCTTGCATCCTCTCTCCTCCCCTCATTTTCAGATGACATTGGAGAAGGTCCACTTTTACGTTCTCCTTTTAATGCAGTTGAGAAGGACGCGAGGAGATAAAGACTTGAGGAATCGTGGAAAGATGAATTAAGACAGAGCAGGCATGGATCTGAAGTGTGTACGTGTGCATGATAGTGTTCTCTCCCCCTAGGTGTGTACCGCAGCCTGCAGCAGTCCCACAGCATCAGTTCCCAGGACTTGCTGACAGCCATGGACTACTGTGAGGAGTCTCTCCAGGAGATAGACATCACTTCCTTCCTCCAGACGCTCTGTGGACACATCCGGGTGTTCCGGGAGCGCCATGGAGACCGAGGGGTCAGGGGTCACAGCATCACCCCCGCCACTTTCACCATCGGAGAGGCAGAGGAAGACGGGCCGGTCAAGAGAGGACCCATGGCCTCCTCATCCAGGTACTACTGAGACCTACAGAGCAGTTACCCATTTTTTTGTTGTTGATTTGAAGCACTCAGGGTGTCTTTGACTGGTGTGTTGGACTGGTGTGTTGTCTCTGGCTGGAGCAGCCTTTTACTTTTAATGATCAAATAAATAAAATCTAGAGTTTGCACTTTTAGCGACTGTCCCTGACAAACTAAATCAAGTGCAGCTGAAGTATATTACATATTTTCTATACGTATTTGACCCAGGTCGGCTACAGAATGACCCTCAGAATGTTATCTGACCTTGGTTCAGAACTTAATTTGCAAAGAGCGGTACATACAGTACATTTGTTTGGTTTGTTTTGGTACTTGTTTGGTTCAGACTATTGATTGACGGTGCTGAATGGTGCTCTATGAGTAAACATGACGACCTTGTGTCTGCAAGTATTGAGATGGAGGACGTGAGTGAGGCAGAGAACAGGGGGAAGGCCTCGGCCCCTAACTCCCCCCTCGGCCTGGACGAACCCCCCGGGACCATCAGGATACCAGAGTTCCCTCTGTCCCTCCTCCGCCTTCAGCAGAAGTGCGAGGTCTACCCTGACCTGCACAAAATCATACAGGTAAACAACTGAAGGATAGATAATGGTAGAATGGAAAGAAATGAGATGGATTATGTTACAATTTGATGCTCTTGTTAAAGAACCGTTTTAAAGCTAGCTAATGCCTGCATTCAACAGGACAAATTCATGGACATTGGTGCTCAGTTCTTCAAGACCGTGCCTTCCAATCCTCACTACTTCTACTACTGCCCACCATCATCTAAGAAGGAGATATGTGTATGTTATTTCCTATCCATTGTTCTCGGTTGGTATCCACCCCCAGGACACTGAAGAAGGCCAAGTTTCCAAAACATTGGTTCAGTATTAACTAACTGGGACTCTGAATAATATAGCGTTCTTTTGATGATTTTTATTTTTTTGTTCTCCTCCTAAGGACTCTGATAGGGAAGAGGAGAGACGACTTAGTGAAGAGGTTGTCTCCGAGGCTGAGCCTGCTACAGAGGACGGTGGGGATCCTTGTATTTTAGTTGCTTGGATTGCTTGGTGTAACCCCGCCTAAGATCTTCTAGATAATAGTACACCAGATACTCTATACTCATCCTGTGCACCACAGAGGACATGTAGTTAAGGATACGTCATAAATCCTGTGTACTATGTCATAATGCTGTGTACTATGTCATCCTAATGTGCACCTCAGAGAACATGTCGGGCTGTTGCATCATGATGGAGAGCGACACCGACCTGGAGGTGGAGTACCAGGAGAGGGCCGGGGGCCGGAGATCCCTAGGGGCAGACGGAGAGGGGGAAGCAGGGGGAGAGGGGGAGGATGAGTCCCTGTCTGACTCCAACACGGTGAACCAGGATGAGGACTCCTTCAGCATCCTAGAGGGAGACAGCCTGTTGGAGCCAGAGGGGCCTCAGCCTGAGATGCCTCCGCTGTTCGTCCACCTCACCTGCTCTGTTAACATGAAGAGCTGCCACGGATCCATGCCCATAACCACGCTACCCACCTGCCTGGGTGAGTACACGCGGTACCTGACAACTGTCGCAGAAGAGACACAAGCCAATAGACAGTGTGTGACTCAGACCTGGTGTTCTATCTCAAGGCCATCAGACTGTTAAATAGCCATCACTAACCGGCTACCACCCGGTTACTCAACCTTGCACCTTAGAGGCTGCTGCCTTATCTACATAGAAATGGAATCACTGGTCACTTTAATCATGTTTACATACTGCTTTACTCATTTCATATGTGTGTTTACTGTATTCTACAGTATTTTAGTCAATGCCATAGCTCATCCTAATATTTATACGTTTCTTAATTTCATTCTTTTACCTTTAGATTTGTGTTGTTGTGAATTGTTAGACACTACTGCACTGTTGGCACTAGGAACACAAGCATTTCGCTACACCCGCAATAACATCTGCTAAATATATGTATGTGACCAATAAAATGTTATTTGATAGCTTCACTTTATTGAGTTTGTCTGGCACAATGGAACCAGTGGACTAGTTCCAAAAGTGCTAAACTTTCCCATCTGGCACTCCAAGCAGGCTCACTCCTACAGTCAAAGTATTTGAAAGACAACGAATACTATTTGACCCCAGTTCTGCTGTGAATTTTCACAATGCTATTAAATGCCCTGCTGTTTGTGTTGACGTGTACTGTTTTGTTACAGGTGAGGTGATCACATGTCTGGAGAATGCAGAGGCCCTGCAGGCTCTTGATCTGAATGATCTCTCTGTCACACTGGACATCTTTGTCCTCACCTTACCCCTGGAGATCGAGGGCATGCAGTCTGACTTGAGGCACAACAGGTGAGAATTTTAGATCCTACTTGAGAAATATGTGGAACAAAATAAAATAACGATTTTAATAAATGCATCTGTTTGTTCTTGGATTCATTAGTGTTCATATGGTAAGGTGCCCTTTGGTAAACCAGGTTTGTAAAAACATTGAAAGAACTTGGAGCTTAAACTAGGATATCAGTCATTAGGATAGGCACTCTTACCAGATACATTGTCATTGGAATGATAATGTGCAAGAGCATAACCCTGTGCTGTATACTTTCGTCAAACTGCATTTCCACATACAGTAGGATCTTTCACTAGACAATGATCATGTTAACTAACGGGCTGCACTCTCTCCAGGTACACGTCAGAGAGCAGTGTGTCTCTGAACCGTTCTCCAGGTCAGCCCTCCTCCTACCGCTCTGATGAGGAGCTGATGGGCAACTTGGACAGCCTGAGAGGAGTAGGGGTGGACGGGTGAGTCATTAGGAAGGGAGGGGAAAAGAGTAGCCTGGTTCTAAGTCTGTTTGTGCTGTATAGCCGTTGTCTTTTGACTATACAGCACACACATCTGGGACCAGGCTAGAGGAGTAGCGGTTGACGGGTGAGTGGTCTGAAGGTTAGGGATACATCAGGCTAAGAAAGCATGTTGAGCAGGCCTTCGCTGCCTGCATGATCATTTCACGGAGGCTACAGTAGTTCACTACTTCTTTATTTCAACAGGGTTGGAGGAGACCCTTTGGCCAAACTCCCAATTCCCCACAAACTAGCAGTGTTAGCCACCATGGATGAGGTAAGTTCAGTCTTTATTTTTTAAAGTTATATTTAACCTTTATTTAACTAGGCAAGTCAGTTAATTAAGAACACATTCTTATTTACAATGACAGCCTACCAAAAGGCAAAAGGCCTCCTGCAGGGAAGGGGGCCTGGGATTAAAATAAAAAATAAATATATATATATATATCACAACAAGAGAGACAACACAACACTACATAAAGAGAGACCTAAGACAACAACATAGCAAGGCAGCAACACATGACAACACAGGATGGTAGCAACACAACATGGTACACACATTATTGGGCACAGACAACAGCAAAAAGGCAAGAAGGTAAAGACAACAACACATCACACAAGCAGCCACAACTGTCAGTAAGAGTGTCCATGATTGACTCTTTGAATTGAGATAAAACTGTCCAGTTTGAGTGTTTGTTGCAGCTCGTTCCAGTCGCTAGCTGCAGCAAACTGAAAAGAGGAGCGACCCAGGGATGTGTGTGCTTTGGGGACCTTTTAACAGAATGTGACTGGCAGAACGGGTGTTGTATGTGGAGGATGAGGGCTCCAGTAGATATCTCAGATAGGGGGGAGTGAGGCCTAAGAGGGTTTTATTAATACGCACCAACCAATGGGTCTTGTGACGGGTATACAGAGATGACCAGATTACAGAGGAGTACAGAGTGCAGTGATGTGTCCTATAAGGAGAATTGGTGGCATATCTGATGGCCAACTGGTGAAGAACATCTAGCCGCTCGAATGCACCCTTACCTGCCGATCTATAAATGATGTCTCCGTAATCTAGCATGAGTAGGATGGTCATCTGAATCAGGGTAAATTTGGCAGCTGGGGTGAAAGAGGAGCGATTTCGATAGAGGATACCAATTCTAGATTTAACTTCAGCCTGCAGCTTTGATATGTGCTGAGAAAAGGACAGTGTACCGTCTAGCCATACTTCCAAGTACTTGTATGAGGTGACTACCTCAACCTCTAAACCCTCAGAGGTAGTAATAACACCTGTGGGAAGAGGGTCATTCTTCTTACCAGACCACATGACCTTTGCTTTGGAGGTGTTCAGAACAAGGTTAAGGGTAGAGAAAGCTTGTTAGACAGTAAGAAAGCTTTGTTGTAGAGCATTTAACACAATCCAGGGAGGGGCCAGCTGAGTATAAGACTGTATCATCTGCATATAAATGGATGAGAGAGCTTCCTACTGCCTGAGCTATGTTGTTGATGTAAATTGAGAAGAGTGTGGGGCCCAGGATCGAGCCTTGGGTACTCCCTTGGTGACAGGCAGTGGCTGAGACAGCAGATGTTCTGACTTTATACACTGCATTCTTTGAGAGAGGTAGTTAGCAAACCAGGCCAAAGACACCTCAAAGACACCAATACTCCTTAGCCGGCCCACAAGAATGGAATGGTATCAATGGAATGGTATCAAAAGTTTTGGCCAAGTCAATAAAAATAGCAGTACAATATTACTTCGAATCAAGGGCAATGGTGACATCATTGAGGACCTTTAAGGTTGCAGTGACACACCCATAACCTGAGTGGAAACCAGATTGCGTGCCAGAGAGAATACTATAGACATCAAGAACGCCAGTCAGTTTTTCCAACACTTTTGATAAGCAGGGCAAAAATAGAAATAGGCCTATAACAGTTAGGATCAGCTTGATTTCTCCCCTTGGCTGCCTTCCGAGCAAGTTTAAGGAGCTCCTTTAGCACCTCGGACTCAGTGACTGCCTGCAGGGAGAAACTTTGTCGCAGGGCAAGGGAAAAAGAGGGAGAAGTATCGGGGATAGTCACATTAGAAGGGGTGGGAGATGAGGAAATATTGGACGGGCAAGGAGGCATGGCTGAGTCAAATCGGAATCCTGACTTACTGATGTGGTGATTTAAAGAGCTCAGCCATGTGCTTCTTGTCAGTAACAACCACATCATCAACATTAAGGGACATGGGCAGCTGTGAGGAGGAGGGTTTATTCTCCAGGTATAACTGTTTTCCAGAACTTCTTGGGGTTAGACCCACAGAGAGAGAACTGCTCCTTAAAGTAACTCACTTTGGCCTTCCGAATAGCCTGAGTGCACTTCTTTCTAATTTGCCTGAGCGATAGCCGGCCAGCCTGAGTATGCGTGTGCCAAGCCTTTCACCAAATACAATTCTTGAGGTGGAGTAACTCTGCAAGATCACGGTCGAAGGAGGGGCTGAACCGGTTTTTAATTCTAATTTTCTTTATGGGGGTGTGTTTGTTAACAATACCACTGACAATATCAAAAAAAGAAGGTCCAAGCATCATTGACAGAGGGGATCAAGCTGATTCTATACCATTTTACAGAGGCCAGTTCATGAAGGAAGGCTTGCTCATTAAAGTTTTTTTAGCTACGTCTATGACAAATCAGGACAGGTAATTTCACTGAGCAGCTGTACAACAGTGATCACTAAGGTCATTACAGAAAATACCAGACTGATGCCTATCAGGATTATTTGTGAGGATAACATGGAGGAGAGTAGCCTTTTCTGGGTGTTTGGAGTCATACCTTGTGGGATTGGTAATAATCTGAGAAAGATTTAGGGAGTCACATTGCGTTTGGACTTGGTCAAGTGGTTTAAGCATGTCCCAGTTTAGGTCACCTATTAGGACAAATTCAGACATAGTGTAAGGGGCCAGGAGAGAGCTTAGGGCAGGTAGGTTACAGGCTGGAGCCGATGGAGGACGATAGCACCCAACAACAGTCAACAAAGAGCTATTTGAAAGTTTATTGCTTAAAACCAGCAAATCAAATTGTTTGGGGACAGACTTGGTGCAGACAAACGAGCACTGAAGGTGATTCTTGGTAAAGATGGCCACTCCCCCACCTTTGGAAGATCTGTCTTGCCCGAAAAAGGTTATAACCAGAAAGGGTAACATCAGTATTCAAAACACTCTTCCTTAACCACGTCTCAGTAATGACCAACACTTCTGGATTGTAGCTGTGAACCCACACTTACAATTGATCCATTTTAGGTAATACGCTTCTAATCTTAACGTGCAGAAAAGCCAGGATTTTACGAGAGCACAAATTAGTGAAGCCGATATCAGAGCACAAGTCAGAATTGGGCCTAGCAACAGTAGGTGGGCCAGGGTGAGCAGGCACATTTTCAGATATCATCAACAGTAATACAGTCAAGGCACAGCATAGGACAGGGAGAGCTCTGCAGTGCTGATTTATGACATCTGAATTGCAACAAGATCATATTGTACAGCAATTTCATCAGGTAACATGAAAATAAAGTCGAGGTGGTTAGAATAGGATGGGAGGCCAAAAGTCTGTAACCAATAGAGAGTCAGAGTCCTGAGTGTGGGAACAAACAGTCTGTCCCCTGCTTGGGTAAAGAATGTTTGTCGTCAACAAAGTATTCAGGAGTCATGAGGCAAATAGCAAAATGCACAAGAATAAAATTTAATATATAATGACTTGGAGCTAGTCGTTGTAAGTTGAGTCACTCGCCCCAACAGTGCATGTGTGCTGGAGGCGAGCGAAAGCTTGGGAGAGAGGGTTGAGTGTGGTGGAGGTACCTGTACCAGACAGGGGGATACGGGCCAGGGCAGACGGTGAACAGATCACCAGGTGGAATCCAAGCAGCAGGCAACGGGAGTAGGTGTCACACGCTTTTGTTTATTTCTGGAGGCAGATTTCTTGTAGAAAATGCCAGTGAATGGCCTTTGAACAGCAGGAGGGGGCTTCAGAGGACGCTTCAAAGACTCCTGCCACTTGTGGGGCCCAAAGGCCTCGACACCTTTTACTTCACACCGTAGTGCTAATTGAATTTGTATCTGGTCTGTCCTTGCAAGCTTGGGAGCCTCAGCATTCAGTCCCCATAAAGTAAAATATATCCTTGTAATGTGCTTTATTTTTATTTATTTTTCTTCTTCAAAATAGCATCATACCAAACACTACTCACTCAGTTCCAGGTTGGAATGGTGTCTTCTGGTCTCTGCTGTTTGTTTGCTAGCAGTAATCTCTCCGGTTAATTTGTCAAAATTAGGTTGTAGGTTGGAAGTTTTGATCTGGAGCGAAGGCCATGCGGTGGAGGGTAGCATCCTGCATATTTACCTGCCGAAAAATCCACATTTATCCATCCTTTTGTAAAAAAACATGTTGAAAAATGTGAGCGCTCACATGTGTGAATTACTTTTGAACTTGATCTCGATCTTTGAACTTCATATTGATATTGATTTGACTTTGAGCTAGCCGACCACTAAATAGCGTTACAGATTTCAGGCCCCTTCACTCACCTCTCCCTCTCCTCTCCCTGTTGCCTCTCGTTGTAGATCCGTTGGCTCTTGGAGGACGAGATTGTGTCAGCGCTGCGTCTCTCCCGGGTTATCCGCTCGTCCACGCTACAGAAGGTGGCGGATCACGTGTTTCGCTCAGGCGGGCGAACACGGTGCCACTGTGAGGTCGTTCCTCTGCAGTTTGTCTTCGGCCCTGAGCAGTCCCTGGAGAAGTTCAAAGAGGTATGGTGGGAGGGTGACTAGAAGCGATGACAGGGAGAACTGTTTTTCTTTCATAGCAAAGATGAGTTTTGGCCCTTTTTTCTAGTGGGGTCAATTCATTTTTCACATTGTCAGGAACCTTACATGTTGCATACCCAAGTGCTACTCTGACGATTTGCTTTTCAATTAGGAAAATTGGTACTGACCCTCATCCTTGATTCTTCCATCCACAGGAGTTCCGTAGGATGTCATTCTCAGGTTATCTTCTGAATGGAGAGGAAGATAACTTCTACTACATGTCTCTGAGTAGACTCCACCCCCAGAGGATCCAGGCTGCTAAGAGGTTGTCTGAGAGCACTGTCAACCCTGGGGAGGCGGGATGGAACTCTATGATTGGACGGAACTCACAGCCAACCAATCAATGTCCTGATGTGGACGACAGCTCCAGGGCTCCGTCCAATCATGGCACTCCAGGGAGAAGACCTGACCACGAAGCAGAGGTGGCGAGGGTGGAGCCAGACAGTGAGGTTTGTCAAACCTTTGGGGGGAGGGGGAGTTTCAACCTGACCAACTCGTTTATTTCCAAGCATCCTCTTTCATGGTTATTCCAGCCGGATTAAGGTCTCTTATATTTTAATTTATTTTTATGAATAAATTAATTTTTTATGAATGTATGAATAAATGAATGGATGAATAAATGGAGGGATGTGTATGAATTTAAACTGAATTAATGATTTTATGTACCTTAAGGTTCAGGGAGAAGAGAAGAAGTCTACTGTCGGGGCTGTTAGTGAATCTGCGAGTTACCCAGCCCAGGAGCCCAGCTACACCCCAATCAAACCATCCCGAGTTGACTCAGAGGAGGGCCCTAGACCCCGCTTGAGTTCAGTTGGTGCTACCGCCACTGCTGCGGGTGACAGCCCCCGGTTGAGTTTTGTTGGTGCCTCCACCAGTCGACCCCGACTGAGCTCTGTGGGCAGAGGAGGAGAGGAGATAAGACCTCGGTTGAGCTCCGTGGGCTCCACCTCCACCTCTACCTCTACTGCAACAGGGGACAGCGGCCAGGTCAGCACCCCTCAGCTCCAGCCCAGCACTAGCACCGACCGTTCCTCAGAATACACCTCGCCCCCCAAGACCCCCTCCACAGTCAGCCTGGCCGAGTCGGTGCAGTCCACCACCCACAGTGAGTGTCCCTTTCTCTAGACCCAGACTATATCAAGTACCTTTAGTTACAGCTGCATTGTTGGGTGGTGTTAAGTAGGGATACAGTTTTATTTAACAAAGTGCAACAGGGGGGGGGGGGGGGTGTTCATAGACAAAACAAAGGCCTTAAAATGTCCAAAGTCTTCTCGGCCACATGTCAATAGTACCAGCCCACATCAATACAGTTCAAATGGCAATTCACAATAAACGTGCAAGCAACCTCCCTTTAACTAAAATGTCAACCCAAATACGTCTAGCAGGGCAATAGTAGTCCAGCGACAATGAACATCAAAGGGAGGCGCATTGGAAAAAAGAAAGTCTGCTGCAGTGAAAAGCACTGGAGCGATAGCGGGAAGAAAGAGAGAGGGTCTTAGTGCAACTGCAAGCCTGAAGTCAACCGCTGTCTGTCCGTCTAGTGGTTTGTTTGTTTGTATGTCAAAGCTTCGCAACAATGTTGCTACTAATCAATGCGATCAATAACTGGTGCGTTCCCAAAAGATAACACCGACGATCGAGTTAAACACTTTACAAACTAAGCACGCTGAAAATAAACAAGACTTCTGCAGCATTGCACACCCCAATCAAACTGTCGCGCCAACCAAGAGCTCCTTCCCAGAGATTCGGAAGAGCTATCTTTTATTTCTTCCTTTCTGACTGCTGATGTGCTCTTAAAGTGGCAGCGCATGGTGAAGGCTCCATGCAGGATTTTGCCACACTCCTCCTGCCATGAATTAACAAAGCCTGTAGAAACGGAGAGGATGCAGGCTTTGGCAGGTTCATGTTCCTGCTACACAAAACCAGGGAAGTCCTCATCATCAGTCCTCCAAGAAGAGGTCCTGCAGGTGTTGCTTTTGCCTGCGATCCAGCTCTTCTGCCGTAGGTTAGCTAGCTTTAGGTCAACAACCTGCACCGTCCTGACATCTTCCCCAGTGTCTTCCCAACAGACCAAGTAGTTCACCGGCCTCAGCTGCTGCACTACACGGTATGGACCTTTCCGTCTCGAAGCTAGCTTGGCAGTGAACGTCTTAGATGCCTTTGACAGATTATGTGAATGTACTCAGACACAAGACTTGGGTGGGAAACACGTCTCGTCTATGTTTGTCATAGTTGCTGAGCTGTCGTTGGCTTTGTTTCTGCTGGGCCCAACCACTCTGGCTAGTAAGGTGTGGTGGTGTTGGACTGCATCAAACGCTGGGCATTCAAGTGAAACATTGGAACTTTGCAAAACTCTGACCATCTGACCTTTTAGTGGTCTTCCCAGGTGGAGTTCGGCAGGAGTGACACCAGAAGTCTCCTGGACCGCAGAATTCGGGGAAAGCTAAACTCAGGAAGATGATGCTGATCCCACATTGTGTGCTGATCCCCCACAAATTAAGAAATCATCCCCTTCAGGGTTGGGTTTACCCTCTCGGTGAGATTGGTCTGAGGATGGTAGGCCGTGGTCAGCTTGGCAACTACACCCCAGTAGGTACAGAGCTCTTTGTAGATTCCTGATATGAACTGCAGACCTCGGTCAGAGAGAATTTGGTCTGGAATCCCAAATCTGGTAAAGACCTCCCTTTGCAGAATTAGAGCAATGGCTGATGCAGTGGCTTTGCGAAGTGGAAAAGACTCCACCCAGTGTGTGTAGTTGTCCACTACCACCAGTAAAAAGTAATTCCGGGTCCCCCGGCTGGGAGGAAAATGTTCATTGAGGTCAATTCCCAGCATTTCATTGGCATGGTTCACCACGGTCTGCTGCAGTTTCTCAGCAGGTCTGCCAATGTCTGGTTTGTGTTTCTGTCAGACTTCACACAGTTGTACAAACTTCTTATGCCATTCTCTCTGGCACCAAAAGTGTTGATAGGGGACAGAATGCGGTCGGATCATCACATATTTGGCATATATATTACTCTTACAGTATTTCCACGTGGGCGAGGATATTGGAAATTTAATCAAAGCCTACTAGATGATAAATTGTTTAGATCTAGGACATAATCATTTATAACAGACTTTTTCAGACATAACATAGGTACAGCAGATCCCCTTATTGTATGGGACACTTTTAAGTGTGCCTTTAGAGGTCATGCAATTCAGTACTCATCAATAAAACAAAAGCAATTTAGATCAAAAGAGTCCATATTAACAAAGGCAATTGAAGGACTAACAGTACAGTTAGATAGCAATAAAAACGGTACCATAGAGACACAGAATAAGTTAGAGGAAAAACAAAAATAAACGGAGGAACTTATTCAAGAAAGATCTAGTGTAATCTATTTTAAAAATAAAGCGAACTGGATGGAATATGGGGAAAAATGCACCAAATTCATTTTCATTCTGCAATATAGAAATGCTACCAAAAAGAACATGAGTACCTTAAGAATATGTTTCCGTTTCAGGCTCCTCCATCTCCACTAACTGAAACTAATTGTATGGATTTTTTTCCTAATGATATAATAAAATTAACATCTGTACAGAAAGACTCATCTGAAGGCCAAATTACAGAGGAGGAACTGCTTGATGTAATTGGGGCCTTTAAAGATGGGAAAACTCCAGGGCTGGATGGCATACCAGTGGAAGTATACAAAACTTTTTTTGATATACTCAAAGGACCATTATCAGCATGTTTTAACCACTCCTATATAAATGGTAGATTATCAGACACGCAACAAGAAGGTCTATCATTATTACTGAAACAGGACCCAAGTGGTATATCTAAAGACCCAGTCCATTAAAAAAATTGGAGACCTCTTACACTTCAGTGTTGTGATGCAAAATGATGGCACATAGAATTAAAAAAGTATTGTCAGATATTATTCATCCTAATCAGACAGGTTTTTTACATGACGATACATTGGAGATAATATAAGCCAAGTACTGGAAACAATAGAATACTATGAAATATTGGGGACACCCGGCCTGGTTTTCATAGGTGATTTTGAAAAGGCTTTTGATAAAGTACGACTGGAGTTTATATATACATGCCTAGAATATTTCAATTTTGGGGAATCTCTTATAAAATGGGTTAAAGTTATGTATAGTAACCCTAGGTGTAAAATAGTAAATAATGGCTACATCTCAGAAAGTTTTAAACTCTCTCTCGAGGAGTAAAACAAGGTTGTCCACTATCGGCATATCTATTTATTATTGCCATCGAAATGTTATCTGTTAAGATTAGATCAAACAATATTAAGGGATTAGAAATCCGTGGCTTAAAAACTAAGGTGTCATTGTACGCTGATGATGAATGTTTTCTTTTAAAACCACAATTAGTCTTTCCACGGCCTCATAGAGGATCTAGATACTTTTGATATTTTCTCTGGATTAAAACCAAATTATAATAAGTGTACAATATTATGTATTGGATCACTAAAAAAATGCAAATTTTACATTACCATGTAGTTTACCAATAAAATGGCCTGACGGAGATGTGGAAATACTCGGTATACAAATCCCAAAAGAAAGAAATGATCTTACGCCAATACATTTTTTATAGAAAGTTAGCAAAAATAGATAAGTTCTTGCCACCATGGAAAGGAAAATACCTGTTTATTTGTGGAAAAATCACCCTAATTAACTCTTTAGTCATATCACAGTTTACCTATTTGCTTATGATTTTGCCTACGCCTAGTGACCTGCTTTTTAAATTATATGAACATAAAATATTCAATTTTATTTGGAACGGCAAGCCATATAAAATTAAAAGGGCTTATTTTATGAATTCAGAGGGCAGAAATATTAAAGACTTAGACCTCTCACTAAAGGCATCAGTCAGACAAAAGTTATACTTAAATCCAAACTGGTTCTCTAGTAAATTGGTACGAATGTCTCATCCTATGTTCAAGAAGGGCCTTTTTCCCTTTATTCAGATTACACCGGCCCACTTTCGATTGTTTTAAAAGGAAATACTCTCCAAAATATCATTATTTCTTAAACAAGCCTTAGAAAGTTAGTTGCAATTTAAATTTAATCCACCTGAAAAGACAGAACAAATAATACAACATATTGTGGTTAAATTCAAATATACTAAATAATTTGAAAACCTGTATTTTTTGAAGAAATGTTTTAAAAATGTATAATTTCAGTGAAATATATCATAAATAGGACTGGAGTTATGTCACACATGCAGCTAACACAGACATGGAAATGTCTGCTCTACCCAAAATTACAACCAATAAATTGCAGCATTACCACAAAAATGGAAGAGGCAAGTAGAAGGGGAAAAAAGTAAGGAACTTGTATGTCGGCCCTGTATTAAAGAATATAAATGGTTAAAGAAAAGTGTGATAAATAAAAACATATACCAATTTAATTTAAGGACCAAAAAAGGACCAGAAAACTGACAGCTGTGCCATTTAAATTGCAAAATAGTTGGGAAGAGATTTGCGATGTACCCATTCCATGGCACATGAATTGATACGCAAAACAACGCCGGATGAAAAACTTTGAACTTTTCAATTTAAATTACTATACAACATTCTTGCAACTAATAGAATGTTATATACAGTGAGGGGGAAAAAGTATTTGATCCCCTGCAGATTTTGTACGTTTGCCCACTGATGTGCTTCTTCTTGAGCAATTCCTTTGTTGCCTTGGCCGTGTGTTTTGGATCATTGTCATGCTGGAATACCCATCCACGACACATTTTCAATGCCCTGACTGAGGGAAGGAGGTTCTCACCCAAGATTTGACAGTCATGGCCCCGTCCATCATCCCTTTGATGCGGTGAAGTTGTCCTGTCCCCTTAGCAGAAAAACACCCCGAAAGCATAATGTTTCCATCTCCATGTTTGACGGTGGGGATGGTGTTCTTGGGGTCATAGGCAGCATTCCTCCTCCTCCAAACATGGCAAGTTGAGTTGATGCCAAAGAGCTCAATTTTGGTCTCATCTGACCACAACACTTTCACCCAGTTGTCCTCTGAATCATTCAGATGTTCATCGGCAAACTTCAGACAGGCATGTATATGTGCTTTCTTGAGCAGGGGGACCTTGCGGGCGCTGCAGGATTTCAGTCCTTCACGGCGTAGTGTGTTACCAATTGTTTTCTTGGTGACTATGGTCCCAGCTGCCTTGAGATCATTGGCAAGATCATCCCGTGTAGTTATGGGCTGATTCCTCACCGTTCTCATGATCATTGCAACTCTATGAGGTTAGATCTTGCATGGAGCCCCATGCCGAGGGAGATTGACAGTTCTTTTGTGTTTCTTCCATTTGCGAATAATCGCACCAACTGTTGTCACCTTCTCACCAAGCTGCTTGGCGATGGTCTTGTAGGCCATTCCAGCCTTATGTAGGTCTAGAATCTTGTCCCTGACATCCTTGGAGAGCTATTTGGTCTTGGCCATGGTGGAGAGTTTGGAATCTGATTGATTGATTGCTTCTGTGGACAGGTGTCTTTTATACAGGTAACAAGCTGAGATTAGGTGCACTCCCGTTAAGAGTGTGCTCCTAATCTCAGCTCGTTACCTGTTTAAAAGACACCTGGGAGCCAGAAATCATTCTGATTGAGAGGGGGTCAAATACCTATTTCCCTCATTAAAATGCAAATCAATTTATAACATTTTTGACGTGCGTTTTCTGGATTTTTGTTGTTGTTATTCTGTCTTATTCAAATAAACCTACCATTGAAATTGTAGACTAATCATTTCTTTGTCAGTGGGCAAACGTACAAAATCAGCAGGGGATCAAATACTTTTTTCCCTCACTGTATATGGGGGGATACAATCTTCCCAGCTCTGCAGATTCTGCTGTAAGGAGGCAGAGTCATTAGATCATTTATTTTGATATTGTCCATATGTAGCTCGTTTTTGGTCACAGGTCCAGGAATGGCTGAAGAATTGCAACATTTGCCTAGAACTAACGCTGCAGATAGCAATACTGTTTGATTTGAAAAGCCATAGTCAATCAATCAATAATATAATGTTTTTTTTTTAGCAAAAATGTTTATTTTTAATTTACAATCTGTAGAAGTTATGAGAATAGAAAGGTTCAATTCGTTTGTGAAGCATCACAGCACAGTTGAAAAATATATGGCAAATAGAAATCCAAAATGGATGATGTTGAGAGATAGATGGGAGAGGTTGAATGGAGCTGAAGGGTGGGACTAATGGCAAGATAAAACATGTCAAACATACGGGGCCTGTAAAATGTATATATGTTCAGAACTTTTGTGAAATAGCACAGTTACGAATAGAAATAAAACTGGATGGACATCAGAAATAGAGGAAGGACTAAAAACAAACAAAAAATAACTATTGTAAAATTGACTGTGTCTGTAGAATGTGTATAAGTTGTATAAATTGAAGGGAAAAGCAGAAGTGTTTATTAATTTACTCCAATTAGGGGATCGGTGGTAGGGTTTGCGGGGAATAATAATAAAGGTATATTCTTTAAAAAAGTATACATCTATATAGGTATGTGTATATGTATGCATGCGTGTATGGATTGGATGTCAGGTTGGATGTCAGGTTGGTCTCTCCAGAGATGTTAGATCGGGTTCAATTCTGGGCTCTGGCTGGGCCACTTCTGCATTTTCTTGGCCGTGTGCTTAGGGTCCTTGTCCTGTTGGAAGGTGAACCTTCACCCCAGTCTGAGATCCTGAGCGCTCTGGAGCAGGTTTTCATCAAGGATCTCTCTGTACTTTGCTCCGTTCATCTTTCTTTCGATCCTGACTCGTCTCCCAGTCCCTGAAAAACATCACCACAGCATGATGCTGTCACCACCATGCTTCACTGTGGGGATGGTGCCAGGTTTCCTCCAGATGTGACGCTTTGCATTAAGGTCCTTTATGTGCCTTTTGGCAAACTCCAAGCGGGCTTTCATTTGCTTTTTACTGATTATTGGCTTCCGTCCGGCCACTCTACCATAAAGGCCTGATTGGTGGAGTGCTGCAGAGATGGTTTTCCTTCTGGAAAGTTTTCCCATCTCCACATAGCAACTCTAGAGCTCTGTCAAGAGTGACCATCGAGTTCTTGCTCACCTCCCTGACCAAGGCCCTTCTCCCCCAATTGCTTGGTTTGGCCAGGCGGACAGCTCTAGGAAGTGAATGGGGTTTCCTGTAGTCCACGATCAGCTCCTTTGTCTTGCTGACGTTGAGGAGAGCTTGTTGTCCTCACACCACACTACCAGGTCTCTGACCTCCTACCTATAGGCTGTCTCATCGTCGCCGGTGATCAGGCCTACCACCGTTGTGTCGCCTGCAAAATGAATGATGTTGTTAGTCGTGCGCGGCCACAGAGTTGTGGGTGAACTGGAAGTACAGGAGGGGACTTAGGTGCCAGTGTGGCGGATGTGTCGTCGTCTACCCTCTGTGTGGAGTGTCTCTTGCAAGGCTAGCTGTGTGTAGCAGATACTGACAAACCGATGATAAACCATTGAGAAGTGAGTGAGTGAGTGAGTGTTGTGTGAGTGAGTGAGTGAGTGAATCATCTGCAGCACTAACAGCACAAGTCTCTTGGCTTAGCTTGCAGCTTTACGGAGTGTCTACCTCCAGGCTGTTTTCTCCCTCTCCTCACCAAATCAACAGGGAGCAGCACACAGCTCAGCTCAGAGCTGACAGACAGACAGAATAATACATGTGATGACCCCCCCTCCCCTCCCCGTACTCTCTTCTCTGGGGTACTTGTTCCAACAATGATTTGGGGAGACTCATAGGCTCTGCCAGGATAAGGGAGGAGGAGAAAGCCCTGAGGGTCTCAGTCATGCCTCAGAGAGTCTAGGATAGTAGAGCTCTTGAGATTGGTCAGTGCTAGGGAGGGTTGTTTAGATTGGGCCTGGGTTGTGTTCAGTAGGCACAAACCTGAAGAATGCTCCGTGAAACAGCTGGGTACTGTCTGTACATTCAAAAATACATTTTTTGTTTTCATTTTATATGTGCCCTAGCGAACATGCCCTTGGGCTGTGCTGACTCCGGTGAATGTGTTGTGGCGTGAGACTATAGAACCCATCTCCTTCTTTCCTCAGGCAGCGGGAAGCTGAGGCCCAGTCGAGTCCAGAGTGTGGTATCCAGTCAAGGCAGCCTGGACTCTGACATGCTGGGTAAGAGATGGACATTATAGTGATGATGACAAAGATGATGATTAAAGTGTTGATTATCACAATGACAATGATAATGATGATGATAAGGATTATGATCTTCATCACAATGATGATGATAATGCTGCTGGTAATGCCCATGATGATGATGATGATGATGATAATAATGATTATGATACCAATTCTAATGATAACTGATCTCTGGGACATAAAAAAACAACATATCTACCTGTATATTTTCAGGTTATGACGGTGGCAGCAGTGACTCTGAGTGCGAGAGCCCCACTGTGGATGAGCAGGAGTCCCAGGCCCCTCTGATGCCTGACTTCTGGCTCATCGTTAAGATCCACCAGGACAGAGTGGAGGTGTACTCTCAGTCTAGGTGAGGGAGGGGCTTAGGCAGGACACTTATCCAGCTCATAACTGGTTCTCATCTTCATCTATTTGAACTTTTCAGAATGCCATCTGACATGACATAATTGTTCCATAATGTTTCCATTATTTAGCTCCTGAGAACCCTTTTGGAAATACGTTTCATAAATACAATATTATTCTTACTAATCACGTTTCCGTCCACAGTTGTTATGTGAGTAAAGTCATACGGTATATTAAAACAAAAATCACAACAGCTCTGACTGAAACAGGAAGTGTCGTTCAAATTTCAGAAATGTCAACAGATAATGTGTTCGTTCGACATGGCGGGATCTTTTTATGTCGGTTTAATGAATTATGCGACAAATTGCGGCTCCAACGATTTCTTGCGCAATTGTTGATAGAATAACCATGTCTGTCAAAGTCGATTTGCAGTCACCCTCTGCTGCTATGTGGTGTGGTCCTCCTACTATGACTTGAAAAAGCTGCCAATTAACAAATAAGAATGATCTTGCTCTTATCCATCTCATCATACAGCCTAACCTGTCCACTTTATGAGCAAATGGAGAAACAGTGAACTTATTTATTTATTTTTCTGGTACATTAAGAACTTTCGTGCAATTTATTTGTATTTTTATGTGCGCTACCTCTTCACACATCTTGCACATTTTGATTTATGCGGATAATATTCGCATGGAAATCTGTCGCAAATTGGATGGAAACCTAGCTACGGCGATAAAATCTATTTAGCAAGACAGACCTGTAAGATACAAATCCATCATGGCATATTGTGTACAGGAGCTTCAATGAAGCTAAGGAGGGCAGAGTAGAGGAGAAGGAGGAGGAAGAAGAAGAGGAGGTTCCAGAGTACTTACGGCTGCATCAGATGGTGGTGAGGAAGATTGGGGAGATCTGCCGTATAGTCAATCAGGTAGGTTACACTCCTTTATGTGACTGTGATCCTCTGACCTTAATAAAAAATGTTTCCATGAAGAAATTGTTTGTAAAAGGTAGGTTACGCTCTCGCTCTTCAAGACACATCTGCCACTTTATTGCTTGTATAGCAAGTAGCAACATTAAAGTGCAGTCCTAGCCTTTAACCCTCCCTCCCTCTGTCCCTCTGGTGCTGTTCAACCTCTTAAGGCTACATTCAAATGTCCACAGTAGCATACCTCTTATAACTAAGCAGCATATTATGCTTGCATTCTAAGTAGTGTGCTAGTGTGGATATTGGAACAGGCACTAACTCCTTTCTTCTGTCACTCTCCTTTCTTCTGTCACTCTCCTCTCTTCTGTCTCGCTCCTCTCTTCTATTTCGCTCCTCTCTTCGGTCATTCTCCTCTTCTGTCACTCTCTTCTGTCTCGCTCCTCTCTTCTGTCTCGCTCCTCTCTTCTGTCTCGCTCCTCTCTTCTGTCTCGCTCCTCTCTTCTGTCTCGCTCCTCTCTTCTGTCTCGCTTCTGTCTCGCTCCTCTCTTCGGTCATTCTCCTCTTCTGTCACTCTCTTCTGTCTCGCTCCTCTCTTCTGTCTTGCTCCTCTCCTCTGTCTCGCTCCTCTCCTCTGTCTCGCTCCTCTCCCCTCTTCTGTCTCGCTCCTCTTCTCTCGCTCCTCTCCCCTCTTCTGTCTCGCTCCCCTCTTCTGTCTCGCTCCCCTCTTCTGTCTCGCTCCCCTCTTCTGTCTTGCTCCTCTCTTCTGTCTCGCTCCTCTCTTCTGTCTCGCTCCTCTCTCCTGTCTCGCTCCTCTCTCCTGTCTCGCTCCTCTCTTCTGTCTCGCTCCCCTCTTCTGTCTCGCTCCCCTCTTCTGTCTCGCTCCTCTCTTCTGTCTCGCTCCTCTCTCCTGTCTCGCTCCTCTCTCCTGTCTCGCTCCTCTCTTCTGTCTCGCTCCTCTCTTCTGTCTCGCTCCTCTCTTCTGTCTCGCTCCTCTCTTCTGTCTCGCTCCTCTCTTCTGTCTCGCTCCTCTCTTCTGTCTCGCTCCTCTCTTCTGTCTCGCTCCTCTCTCTCTTCTGTCTCGCTTCTGTCTCTCTTCTGTCTCGCTCCTCTCTTCTGTCTCGCTTCTGTCTCGCTCCTCGCTTCTGTCTCGCTCCCCTCTTCTGTCTCGCTCCCCTCTTCTGTCTCGCTCCTGTCTCGCTCCTGTCTCTCTTCTGTCTCGCTCCTGTCTCGCTCCTGTCTCGCTCCTGTCTCGCTCCTGTCTCGCTCCTGTCTCGCTCCTGTCTCGCTCCTGTCTCTCTTCTGTCTCGCTCCTCTCTTCTGTCTCGCTCCTCTCTTCTGTCTCTCCACAGCGTCTGCTACTCCAGGACCTCCACGACAGCCATGTGTGTAACTCGCTCCTGGTGGCAGAGAGCGAAGAGGACATCTGGAAGAATGAGTCCCTGTACAGACAGAGACTGGCCAACTCCGATGGTCAGTCAGTCAGCGATGCTCACAACCACACACTTATACAAACAGACATGATGCATGCTTTTATATAGACTCAACGACTTTCTTAACCTTGCTTACATAAATATCCAACAAAGGTTATGGGGTATCGACTACAGCCAAGGTCAAAGGATGTACAGTCGTAGTTTGTGTGGAACATCCCTATTCTAGTACCTAAGGCTATTTTAAGACATTTTTGCAAGTATCATAAACTTCATGTGCATCATATGCACGCCTTTGGTGGCACCAGGTTTGTTGTTGTACAGTCCACAAGGTAGTAATGCATTGAGCTTTCTTGGCCCCACAAGCTCCAAACTGTCATAGTGATCGTAGAGCTCAATCCAATACAGGTCCATGGAGAAGGAAAGGCACACAAACACACCCACTCTCTCTAATGTATTCAAGGTTACAGGTAGGAGCATTAGTGACAGGCCAGTGAAGTATGCTCGGAGACGGGAGCAGTGTGAAACGCTCATTAGATTCATTTTCTATTTTATGGCAGCCGTTAAGCCAGAATTACCAACTGTTATTTTCCAATATCGCAGATTTTTTTCCCGTTCCGGTGTCTGTAAATGAATTGGATCCTGTAGAGGGGATTGGCATCAGAGAGAAGGCTTGTTGTTTGCGACTGCAGTGCAGTAACATAATTCTAGTGTGGAAGGGAAGGGGCTCCCAGAGCAAATTGTGTGTCTTTTCTCTGCTGGCATCATGCTGAAATGCCCCAACCCCCCCGCCCTTCCTCTCAGCAACTGTTGGTAAATGTATTCGTAAATGATTTTATTTTTTTAATCTTCTCGTGTCTCTTTCTTTCTTGTCTCGCTCACTCACCTCACTCACCTCACTCGCTCACACACACACACACACACACACACACACACACACACACACACACACACACACACACACACACACACACACACACACACACAACAGATTACAATGCAGAGGAGAGCTACCAGCCACGGGACTACCTAGCAGCCACAATGCAGTTCATCCCGGGTCACTTTGCCTGTGAGGTGGTGTGGAGCACCGTCATCCACATCCACCCTCGCCTCAAGATGGGGCCTAACATGGGGGTGTCCAGGGGTGAGTCCGGTGACACTCGCAAAATACAGAACAACAATGTGTTTGGGCATGCAGGAAAATAAAGACCACCCACAGAGCAGGACTTCATATCTTCATTAACAATAACCCCTTGATCCTGAAATGTACTTTTGAATATGCCAGTATGAATATACATATGAAAATGATCATGAATAGGTATTCCTTTACCTAAAATACATTTTAATATGATGGATTCAGTACAATCAGTGTCGGTATAATTGAGAGAATTTTCTCAGTATCTTTATTTGTGTTGAAAGACTCTTCTCCATATCCCAGCTATCCAGGCTCTGCGGTCAGTGCTCAACGCCATGTGTGTGGTCAACAGGAAGAGCATGTTTGTCTATCAGGAGCGCTCCACTAAATCAGTCTTCTACCTCAGGTTAGCCCTGAATCCCCCCTCGTTCTAACTCCGCTGCCTGCCCTCTCTTTGTAGAACAGTCCCACCTCTTCATAGGCTCTCCTCTCCTCCTGCATCCAACCCTGCACCCAAATACTTTTATTGAAGGAATTGAATGGAGCAGGCCAATTCTGGCTCATGAATATTCCCGTGATCTGTGTTCTTCCCAGACTTTCTGAGACGTCCCAAACAGGGAAATACTCTGACCTGGATGGCAACCTGCACCCCATGTCTCGCTGCGTCGGCCTCGCCCGGAGCCAGGAGCCGCTCTGCTCTGAGGACCTCACGGTACATTAGCACACTTTCTCATATGAACAGCAAGCAACTTTGGTCTTGAAGAGCCATTAGGGCTCTACTCTTGTCGTCTCATAGTAAACCCATACCACACTCATAGTGGATTTCTCTATGAAGAGCAGGCAGCTTTGGCCCTGAGAAACCATTAGGACTCTGAGATGGTGTCACCGCTAGATGATTGATCTGCTGTTCCCAGAACTGTGGTATCCTGCACTTGGGTTAGAGAGGATTGTGCGATGTCACTGTCACATTTCTACAGTGGTCTGACGTGGGTTTGTGTGTCTGCATGTTGTGCGTGTGTCTGTGTGTTACTCCTATCCCCAGGGCTCCCGGTCGTCTCTGGAAGGTGCTCGGCCAGTGGGACAGGTGGACAAACACATCCTGTTGCTGGTGCATGGAGTGGGAAGTGCTGGTAAGACAGGGTTTTGAAGAGCAAGGGGAAGAAAGGGGCTCACATGGCTAGGGGACGATTCTAGGAAAGACTGTAATTGACAGTGATTATGACAGCATACTTTTGGTACTGATAGCAGAGAATCCTACATTGTATGGGTTGTGAGAAGAGTTCTCCTAATGAGGGATTAACTGCATATGTAAAGGGCTGATGCAGTAGTTAGGAATAAAACACGACTGGTTTGTCTCCTCTCGGTGCATTTCCTCTCTGAGTTAAATGTGTCCCTGTATACTGTCCTCCTGGCAAACAGAATGAAACATGAAACTGCTGATTCATTCTGTAGTCTGGGCTGCAGTACCTTCTAATGGCCTGCTAGATGGCACTGTTGCTCTGGCTCCATCTAGCTCTTTCCAGGCTTCATCCATGACGTCAGCTCTTTCCTCTCAAAGTTTTTCTGAGCTTTAACAAGAGGGACATATTACATTCGTACATGTTTTTTTCTCTCCCCCACAACTGTTCAACTTCTTTATTGATGAATTCCTTTGTTTACAGAGAGGTGAAATTTTCTTGAAGTGTGTGCATTTGTTTCAATGCAACGTTTGTTTCTAAGGCTCCAGACCAGGGGCCTCATTTATAAACCTTGTGTCTGCACAAAACAGTTTTCACGCAAAGCTTGGCATTCATAAAAACTGCCCCTTGACCTGTGAATGTGCTTATCCTCCTGCAAACTTTAGACCATGAGTACGCATAGTTTCCAGTGGTTGAAGTATTGCATTGCCACAAGGCAAAAGTAGCCTAGCAACCTTGTGCAAATAGGGAATGTAAGAGTGGGTGGTAGGCCTCTTACTTGCCCTGGTTGGTTGGCGCTATCTGGCTGGTGTTGGTGAGCAAGGAAAGGGAGGATGCAGAAGATCTAGTGTGTGGTTTTTATTTTAAGGCTCTTGGAGCAGGTATTTCTAAAATATACAAATTATCCAACAAGATGCTGGACCAGGCTCAGTGTATAATAAACCAATTTCTTTTCAAAACTAGTCAAATGAATAGAAAACTGAAGAGCAGTCTGACTAGCCCCTAGGGCTCAGAACAGATAGCCCTGCCAAGCCAGACTGCCATCTTCAACTACCATAAAGCTGTACACCTGAGCATATATACCCTGGCAGAGACCAGGTGACAGGAAGCAGGAAGCACTTCTATTTGAATACACTTTGTCAAACTAAGCCTATAAACACTTAGCAAAATAAACAACTCTACAATAACAGTTTAGATACTGTAACCTGTACGATACAGAAAGATACAGAATACTTTTAAAGAGCTGGACTAGAGCAGGAACTCTTTCCCCCCAATTAGTAACATAGAGTCCCTTAATTAATTGTCGCCTGCATGCATGGTGGCAATGCCCCTCCACATGCCACAAGACCAATCTCACTCAAACATTTGTTAGTACTGCTTTAGACTGTCAAATAGTACAGATTTAGACTAGCAACACAACTAACAAACTTTCTGATTTACTTCTCATGTCTTCTGTAATTTAATGTTTAGAAATTATTTTAGAATAGATCAAACACAGGTAATGTGACCTAGCAGTTATATCTCTATGTATACTGTGAAATGGGTCTAGTGAGGAGGCACAGAGTTAGCTTTCTCACAGGGGATGTATGATGATTTATTCATGAAAGAAACAGGTGCAATCGTTGGCTGTTAGTGAGAAGAAAATCTATTAATTTGATAGTTACATTGTAAAATAATTAGAAATCTTTATTTATTTCATTTCCATGATCATTGCAAAATAAATTCCTGACTGATGGTTTCATTCTTACAAATTAGCCTACAACAAGGTAGGATACAGTGGCTTGCGAAAGTATTCACCCCCTTGGCATTTTTCATATTCTGTTGCCTTACAACCTGGAATAAAAATGTATCTTGGGGGGATTTGTTTCATTTGATTTACCCAACATGCCTACCAATAAAAACAAAAACAAGAAATAAGACAAAAAAACTGAACTTGAGCATGTAAAAATATTCACCCCCCCCCAAAGTCAATACTTTGTAGAGCCCCCTTTTGCAGCAATTACAGCTGCAAGTCTCTTGGGGTATGTCTCTGTAAGATTGGCACATCCAGCCACTGGGATTTTTGCCCATTCTTCAAGGCAAAACTGCTCCAGCTCCTTCAAGTTGGATGGGTTCCGCTGGTGTACAGCAATCTTGAAATCATACCACAGATTCTCAATTGGATTGAGGTCTGGGCTTTGACAAGGCCAAGACATTTAAATGTTTCCTCTTAAACCACTCGAGTGTTGCTTTAGCAGTATGCTTAGGGTCATTGTTCTGCTGGAAGGTGAACCTCTGTTGCAGTCTCAAATCTCTGGAAGACTTGAAACAGGTTTCCCTCAAGAATTTCCCTGTATTTAGCACCATCCATTTTTCTTTCAATTTACGCCAGACATAGCATTTCTCTTGATGGGCAAAAACATCCATTTTAGTCTCATCTGACCAGAGTACCTTCTTCCATATGTTTGGGGAGTCTCCCACATGCCTTTTGGCGAACACCAAACGTGCTTACTTATTTTTTTCTTAAAGCAATTACATTTTTCTGACCACTCTTCCATAAAGACCAGTTCTGTGGAGTGTATGGCTTAACGTATTCTTATGGACAGATACTCCAATCTCCGCTGTGGAGCTTTGCAGCTCCCTCGGGATTATCTTTGGTCTCTTTGTTGCCTCTCTGATTATGGCCCGTGAGTTTTGGTGGACGGCCCTCTCTTGGCAGGTTTGTTGTGGTGCCATATTCTTTCAATTTTTTTAATAATGGATTTAATGGTGCTGTGTGGGATGTTCATGATCATTACTCAGCTGCACCTTGTGCTGGGGACAATAAAAGGCTACTCTAAAATGTGCAATTTTCTCACACAACACAATGCCACATATGTGAAGTTTTGAGGGTGCGTGCAATTGGCATGCAGACTGCAGGAATGTCCACCAGAGCTGTTGGCAGGGAATGTAATGTCAATTTTTTTTTTTTTACCATAGGCCGCCTCTAATGTCGTTTTAGAGATGTTGGCAGTACCTCCAACTGGCCTCACATCCACAGACCACGTGTAACCACGCCAGTCACCCGGACAGTTTACACAACTGAAGTATTTCTGCACAAACTCTCAAACAGTCTCAGCTCATCTGCATGCTCGTTGTCCTCATCAGGTTCTTGACCTGACTGCAGTTTGGTGTCGTAACTGACTTGAGTTGGCAAATGCTCACCTTTGATGCCCACTGACATGCTGGAGAAGTGTGCTTTTCACTTATGAATCACAGTTTCAGCTTTACCAAGGCAGATGGCAAACAGCGTGTAAGGTGTTCAGTGGGCGAGCGGTTTGCTGATGTCAACGTTGTGAACAGAGTGCCCGGCGGTGGCTGTGGGGTTATGGAATGGGCAGGCATAAGCTACGGACAACGAACAGAATTGCATTTTATCAATGACAATTTGAATGCACAGAGATACCGTGATGAGATCCTGAGGCCCGTTGACATGCCTTTCATCTGCCGCCATCACCTCATGTTTCATCATGATAATGCCCATGTCGCAAGGATCTGTACACAATTCCTGGATGCTGAAAATGTCCCAGTTCTTTCATGGTCTGCGTACTCACCAGACATGTCACCCATCGAGCATGTTTGGGATGCTCTGGATTAGGGCTGACCCCAATTAGTCGACTGGCCAATTCTTTGGTCGATAGGATGTTGGTCGACCAAGATTTTGTTGTTTTGAGCAGTAGCGAATATGTGAGATATATATATATATATATATATATATATATATATATAGAGACTTCTTATTCCTGCCCATCTCAGTGAACTAATCCAGCCCTAATTTTTTTTTATCTCACAAGAGACTTCTTATTCCTGCCCATCTCAGTGAACTAATCCAGTGCAGAGGCAGCAGGGATGACACTGTCCAAGAAGAAGGGGAGTGTGGCTAAAATGCACAATGCATGTCTCTCTCCAGGATACAATCTCTCCTGCCAATTTATGTACATTCATTTTTTTCATAACTTAATTGTGTGAATTGTTTGCATTTGATAGTTATGTGTATATGAATTCCCCATTACATATGTCACCAGTAGTACATTCCTAGAATTTCTAATCTATAATGTTTGTTTGGTTACGGTCATTTCTGTTAATGGATTCAATGTATTATTATTCCAGTCTTTTACCATTCTCATTGTCGGAGTGGACATGTTATTTGCAGAGAGCACAATCTATGTTTATTTCATTCCGTTTGTGAGTTTGGTCAATTTAGTAATTGTATTTTGTTCAGAGCGCTCCTGTCAATTTTGAGTAAGGACGGGCACCTGATTACGCATAGAAGTAGGCCTATAGGCCACCTGGCCTGCGCACAGATGTACACTACCGTGTACAACTGGCAGCTGCATCCCGGAGTCGCCTCTTCACTGTTGACGTTGAGACTGGTGTTTTGCCGGTTACTATTTAATGAAGCTGCCAGTTGAGGACTTATGAGGTGTCTGTTTCTCAAACTAGACACACTAATGTACTTGTCCTCTTGCTCAGGTGTGCACCGGGGCCTCCCACTCCTCTTTCTATTCTTGTAAGAGCCAATATGCGCTGTTCTGTGAAGGGAGTAGTACACAGCGTTGTACGAGAACTTCAGTTTCTTGGCAATTTCTCGCAAGGAATAGCCTTCATTTCTCAGAACAAGAATAGACTGACGAGTTTCAGAAGAAAGTTCTTTGTTTCTGGCGATTAAGCCTGTAATCGAACCCACAAATGCTGATGCTCCAGATACTCAACTAGTCTAAAGAAGGCCAGTTTTATTGCTTCTTTAATCAGAATAACAGTTTTCAGCTGTGCTAACATAATTGCAAAAGTAATTTCTAATTATCAATTATCCTTTTAAAATGATGAATTTGGATTAGCTGACACAACGTGCCATTGGAATACAGGAGTGATGGTTGCTGATAATGGGCCTCTGTACGCCTATGTAGATATTCCATAAAAAAATCAGCCGTTTCCAGCTACAATAGTCATTTACAACATTAACAATGTCTACACTGTATTTCTGATCAGTTTGATGTTATTTTAATGGACAAAAAAATTGCTTTTCTTTCAAAAACAAGGACATTTCTAAGTGACCCCAAACTTTTGAAGGGTAGTGTAGGTATGTAAATGTGCACATTTGGAGATCTGATACGATTCCTGATTTGGCTTAACGCACCACCACTGATGAGCTGTGGACCTTCTCAAAGTAATGTTTTCTTATGTTTTTGTTCATTGAAGAACTGGAAAGACAAAGCCAAGTCAGGTCTGAGGCAAGGGCTTATTTTGACATGGTCTCGATTTGAATTGCTTAATCTGTCATCTCCCCTTCATATGCACTGATGGGGAAAAATACATCATTTAAAACAATATGGTGGACACTCATCATTAGCCTGGCTTTCACCTGGTCAGTTCTTTCTGGTCAAAGCGTTGGAGAGGTGAGGAGATGACAGATTATTTTTTATTTTTTACAATAAAAAGCTATGGTTTGAGGTCTTCTCCTGACCCTTGTCTCTGCCTGGTCTCCAACACAGGTCCAGAAATCACAGATGAGCTGGTGAAGGTTCTGAGGAAGCGTCTGGATGAGACCACCCTGGACATCATCACCATCATGCTGGGCAGGAACTGCAAACTCACCCCGGCTGACGTGGAGGTAAATTATTTGGTGCACTAGTGTCACATATTCTTTTGATGAATCGTGATTTAATGGAGGCAGAGATTTTAGCCGACCCATTCGGTTTGTTCTGTGGCGGAAAGGGGCTAAATATGTTATTTTCACCAGTTCAAATATAGCTACTTTCACCCCCAGAAGTAGTGTTGAGGTTTGCTTATGAATCTCTTGTGGAAAAGACAAAATATTCAGTTATGGGTTTCAGAGATTACTTAGAATTTAGTAGGAATGGGAGAGACATTGATGTGTTGCTTGATTACATGTGGATGTTCTCCCCTCAGTTTATCCAGCCGTCAGGCTCTCCAGCCACTGAGGTGATGGAGTTTACTCTGCCGCAGTGCTTCATGCCCTGGACCCCTGCTGTGGCCCACTACCTCAGGCAGAACCTGCTCATCTTCCTCCACATCCCCAAGTACACAGACAGCTACGTAGAACACCACTTCAAGGTATGCAACACCACTTGTACACTACACTGGTACCACTACACGAGTACACAGACGGCTACAGTACAGCGAGCACCACTTCGAGGTAGACTACAGCCCAGCCTCATCCTGCCTACCGACATCAGGGGCAAAATCTGCTTCTTCAAGTGATAGTGTGTATATCGTGTCCCACCTCTCTCCCTCTCGACTTTGGTAGAATTTAAACCAATATATTAACCCACCTCTGTCCCACCAACATTTTCTGCTGTGATGCCGCTTTAATAAGCGATTTTTGTCGCAAGTGTCTGAATGCCGGGTAACATTACTCCCAGCACTAGGGCTGCCCAATTCAGATGTCTTTTCCACTCTCTTTTGACCCATCTCATCAGATCTTTTTCAGAGCTGATCTAATTGGTCAAAGCGTTTTTTCAGCGACGTATTTGTCAGTTTTAGAGGATGATCGAAGGGGACCATTCAATTGATGCAAGTGTGGTGTATACAGTTCCCTATGAAGGGGTGGAGGCTAGATGTAGTCAAAAAAAGGACCAATCCACTGATGGATAGAGTAGTGACTCCATTTATTTTGACAAGTTTGCATTTTGTGTGTTAAATCGCACATCTCTCTATCTCTCAGCACTACTTCCATCAGAGCAGTGAACTACCTGACTCTGATGTCTACCTCTACAATAAGCCTGGGGGCCAGGGGACTGGAGGGAAAGGTAATGAAGTTCTTTTCTCTCTTCTCTCAGCTGTCCCTGTACACACTGTCCTCTCACTCTGTCCCTGCACAATGTCCATCTCTCTCTCTCTCTCTCTCTCTCTGTCTTGCTTTCTCGTGGTCTTGCACTGTCCCTCTTTCTCTCTCTCTCTCTCTCTCTCTCTCTCTCTCTCTCTCTCTCTCTCTCTCTCTCTCTCTCTCTCTCTCTCTCTCTCTCTCTCTCTCTCTCTCTCTCTCTCTCTCTCGCATGCATACGTGCACATACACACACGTATCCCATTGCAGTTGGCATAGCGCACATCTAATTCACCAGCTGATATTGTGTTTCTTTATAATTAGGTAGCCTTCACTTGTTTTCTCAAATTATTTAGCGGAGGCTGTATTTTCTCTCCTCTACTTGACGTTTTTTCTCAGCGGAGTCGTGTGTGTGTGTGTGTGTGTGTGTGTGTGTAAGCTGCTGACTTCGAGGGAGTGATATCACAGGTTGTGCTGACAGCCTCTTTCCCTATTTATACTTTTCACCACATTAAATAATCGCACGGAAAATTATCACAGCACTGCCTTGCATAGCTAATACGCACTAAGCTGACTTTTGTTCTGCTAAGGCACTTCTGGTATAGAATGTTTGTTTCTCTGGTTAGTGTTACACTCGTTCTCCCAAGGTGACTGGCCCATCAGACTCGCCAACTTCCATATGTGAAGTGTGCTTTGGTGGATAACTTGCCAAAAAATGAAACGAGACTGAATAATGGCCTGTTTTGTTGTGTATTCCCCTGTTTGAGGATCGGATCATCTTTCTTTGGGGACAGCACATGCTATTGCCGTGCGCCCGGGTGCGAGCGTGCACGTGTGTGATATGGCCTCCTGTCAGTTGGAATTAGCCTATAGTAAGACATTTCTCCACCTATCCTGTTCATTATATAGTGTGTTGACAGCTATAATGATTAAACACACGGCTCCTATATTATCCCCACAGCCTGTCGTCATAAATATTGTTTCAAAACAGGCTGATATCTCACTTAAACTGACTTCTCTGCAGTGTCCTACTCAAAGTACCACGGGTGATGTTTATTCGGGGGGGGGGCATTTTAGATGCACACACAACCCAGGCTTTTGCATTCATTCCCCATGCAGTCTCACTGCTTTTTATTTGCTGTGAAGGGAAGCTCTGACAGCATCTTATTCATTTTAAGTATTGCACAACAAGGTGCTTGAGTGATTTGATTTGACTTGATCCCTGCCTGGCGTGAGAATATGTCAGGTGCAGACTGCCACTCTGGCAGAGATGGAAGGTTTAGCCTTGCACTGTTGTGTTCCACGGCCAGCTTATTAAGAAACTGTTTTCCAATGGTTACCACATTTAATCTTGTAGAAAAGTCACAACCTAAACTAGACGCCTACTGTGCTTGAATACCACGGGAGGCATTTTAACATGGGCTGCTGCTTCAGCGATTCCATCTCAGAGAGCTTATAGACCGTGTTTTATTGCAGAATTCAGTCCGATATTTTCCTCTTACTGATAACTGTGTACGAAGGCCCTGCAACAAAAAACTCCTATAATAACTCATGACTGTTATTGTATGTGTGATAAAATAGTAGCAATGTCTGTGCATAAAGGAAGTGAAAGAGTGTAGAGCCAGGCTAGTGGAGGCCTAGCTCTGGTCCAGGGCATTAGTGTGGCTTGTTAACACTGAGACTTCCTTTTAAAGCTGCACTGACGCCCTGGACCAGAGCTAGTAGAGGCCCAGGCCCAGGTCTCCTGGACATTTGCATTTAATTGGTAGATCAATCAGAGATGGGGTTGCAAAATTCCGGAAGCTATCCACAAATGTACAGGTTTTCTAGAGATCCCGGGTTGGAACCAGAACCAGGAGGGAATAAGCAGGAAATCTGTAATCCTCCGACCAGGATTTCTGGAAAACCTGTGGATTTTGGGAAAGTTAGCGGGAACCCTTGGCGACCCTAATTAGAGATGATCTGAAGATGCTTGTTCCACTGACTCTACCGATTCCTCGTCAGTTTGCACTACTTAGTACACAGTTCGCAACATACCATACGTTACATTAGCAACTGCTGCACCATCTGGCCTTCAGACAGGAGCTGAAAAGAGACACCTCTCATATCATATCTGATGATACTAGAAGGTAATGTATTGAGGGTATGTCTGCCTGTCTGTCTGTCTGTTGACTCAGGTACCATGTCGGACCTCGTTCAACACCTCTTCCCACCCTCTCAGTTCCAAGGTATCATGTTTGATGAACCCCTAGCTACCTTGGCTCTACTGGCCTGGCTGGCTGGGGGTGCTCCTGCTCTTGCCTCATTTTCCATATGGCTTTATTTGGCTGTGTTTTAATCTTAAGGGAGATTGGCTCTTTGGAAGTAAATTGGCTGCATTTCAACAACAGTAGTGTTTAATGTGGACCGGATTGCTTATTTGCTCTCTGCATTACTTTTTAAGTGGCATGCAGAGTGACCTGACTGTTCTTTCGTTCTTTTAATGTAGTCTGGTGGCACTTTTTCCGCCTTTTAAAGCTTCAATGTGTTCTTGACTGACTTTGGTCTTGGTTATAATGGCTTCTGCAGTCTATCAAGAGATGCTGCTCAATGAGAAATTGAATGGAAAATAATCAGGCATAGGAATATGTGTGCATTTTAAGTTTAATAGTATCCAGCTTTTAAACGAAATTGAATGTTGTTGTTTTTTTCCAATTAGGCAATGATATTTACAGCTGTTGAGATATATAGGCTGGTTAAACACAGGGCCACTGCATTGTACTCATTGATACTGGAATAATTCTTTTGAGCAGAATGAAACAATGTTGTAGTATTTTATTCACCGTCTTTCCTATAGAAATGTTATCTTTGGATCTGTAGAGCTATTTTCATTCCAAGAAAGGCTATGCTATGTAGCCTAAAATGTGCATTTTCAGTGTTCTTTAAAAAAAAAAAAAAAAAAAGAAAAGAATTAAGTCTGAGACAGTTTGAAAATGTCATCCCGGTCCTGTCTTGTCTGTCTAGTGGATGTCAGTGTGACTTCTTCAAAGGCTGTGGAAAGGATCCGCAGTCCAGACTAACTGTAGTGTAATTGACTGAATGAGTGTCTGGCTCAGGGCCTTACAGGATAACGGCGTGGCCTTGTCTTGTAGATAGATAGAGGCCCATCAGCTCTAAATCCTGTTTTCTGGCTGCCACCATTACTGATGTGCTGTAGCAATCCATTGGCTCATTGCCCTGGCTGACACGGGCAGCCGTCACAGAACCCGGACAGCCTGTCAGAGGCTGCATCTCAAATTCTGTAGCACCTTATTCCCTGTATAGTGCACTCCTTTTGACCAGAGCCATAAGGGCCCTGGTCAAAAGTAGTGCACTAAATAGGGAATAGGGTACCATTTGTTTGGGATAAACCCTCTCACGTTAAAGCCACTATGGAGGGACTGCTGAACACAAAAGGACACCTGTTGCATTGTGTTTCTGTGTGCGTTTGTGACTCACAGGTGACGGCCCGGTCAGTCCGTCAGACCTAATAAACCACCCTGTTAAAGTAGCCAAAGAAAGATGGACCGAAACTCAAAGTACAAAAGAAATCAAGTCACTTGCTCCGGCTGACCTGTGCAGTCATCAGAATGCACAGGCATGCAGTAGTAGTTAGTAGTAGTAGTAGTAGTAGTAGTAGTAGTAGCAGTAGCAGTAGTAGTAAAATCTTCTGGAGAGAAACCATAACACTTGATAAGTGGGTTTAGTGGTTTGAGAATGACAAGTGGCTGCTTTGCTGACTAGCTGGCTGCAATAGACAGATACGCACGCACAACATGCACGCGGAGTAGCATGACCGTCTGCAGTCGAGTGTAAAGCCCATGTGTGTGTTGCTGTTTTATTCCAGGTGATGAATGTAATGCATCTATGTCTCCCGCCAGCCTGCCAGGTACATCAGCCCATCAATCACTACTCCACGCCTGCCTCTACCCACTAACGGTGCAAGCTAATAGCCATAGTCGTATCAAACCAAACATGGGCCCGGGCAGATCGGCAGTAATGTTATTTAGCGCAGGTGTCTTGTATGGGTGAGGAATCCCTGTATGATGCAGGGTTTTATGAGGTGGATAGAAGATGCGGGGCGATGGGGGTGAGAATCCGAAGACGACGCTGTCTGGGTTTGTGTTGGGATGGAACATCAACTGTGTTGTAGTAGAAAGGTCATGGTTTATCCAATTGATGCTGTTGTTCCTCTGATGTTACAGCAGGAGAATGTCAGACCGAATCAATGGTGAATCTCTGTAGCTTATAATGGCCCACAAAGTCGTTGTTTTATTGCGTTCAAACTGCACTTAATTTCACTTGAAAAATATGGTTAACGTTTCGATGTGAACAACATGCACAATAGTCAAGGTTATTGTTAATACTGTACAAAAAACACTATCCGGCTCAAAGGACCATTTTAAAAAGAGCACCACCTTTATTCATCCTCTAATTAGTCTATCAGTGTAACTCTGGGTCACCCTCTCCTCCACATTTCACCTGTTCCCTTCAGGTATCGCCTGTATCGCCCTGTCGTTCGTTGATGCTCAAGGCTGCCCCTTGCAGGTTCCAGCGCAGTACTGCACCACACCACCCAGAGGGGATGCATCCACCATCCTCCTACAGCCAGATCAGTTTGACACCCTGACAACTGTCATCAAGGTGGACTCCAACAACCTCAGCTCAGGTAAAGCCTGGTAGGGTTTCTTTTAGAGATCAGTGTCCTGTTTATTAGGGCACATAGTAGCCCTTTTTGGCTTCGGAAAACAAAAAAACGAATCATTCTTATTGGACAGGTTCAGATGGTACCCCTCCATTTAGTGCGTGATGAACATGACAAAGCCTGAGTAGCCAGGACAACCGTTGGCGGAGTTGTTGCTGTGTCTTTTTCTTCTCAACGAATGTCATGAAATATGCTTTCTATTATGTGCTGCGTTGTCCATTTGTATTAAGTGATTGATTGAATTATATATATCATTTTTTGCACTGGGGAAGTGTTTGAGAATCGTAAAATTCTATCTTCTTACAGTACCATTTCACAAGATGGATTCATTTATAAACAGAGCAATAAGTCGTACATAGTGGTCTCACTCTGGAATTAAATACCAAGTCACCTTGAGTAGGACTGCTAAAGCTGCTCACATAATGATGGTCATTGCATAATTTTACAATGAGTTTTTATTCTCTCTTTCTTAGATACAGGGATTGTATTTGTCAATGTGACATTGAGTTAAATTGAATAAAATTATGAAGAACTTTTATGTTTTTGTTTAAAAAAAAAACAACCTCAAACCTCATCCAAATAATTACATGCATAAAAACATATATATATATATATTATTTGCATATAGCTAACATCTTTAATTGGCAAATATGATTTATGCTTCCTAGTTTGTTTGAGAAAATGCAATTTGTTTCGAAGAGTAAAAATAACCTCCTCTCATGTGGTAATCTACTGCGTTGCCATGTGTTTGTGTAAGATTATTAATTAGAAGCCTTCTACCTGAGCTGCTTAAACTCTGCTGGGCTCTGCTCTACTGGGCTGTCTATAACACCATCATTAATCAGGTGTGCTCTGCAGTAGCCTGATCACAGGTGTGTGTGTGTGTGTGTGTGTGTGTGTTTGTGTGTGTGTGTGTGTGCGTGTGCGTGTGCGTGTATGCGTGCGTGCGCTGTATAGCCAACTCCTATGCTCATAGTCACAATGTGATCATTGCTAAGACAGCACAAACAGAATTGGGACCGAGCTAGTTCAATGACCATAGGAGTTGGCAAGACCACACAAACAGATCTGGGACCAGGCTACAGTAGTTCTGCTCATGCTCAGTGCAATCCTCATTAGTCATGAATCTGCCTTTCCTTCTTCCTGACAGGGTCAGAGATGAGGGTGCGTTTTGACATCTGGGAGCAAGGTAACGTCTCGCCCCTCCAGCTGACAGACAAGCTGCGAGGGGCCCTGCGCCACGCCCTCTGTGACGTCATCATGGAACTCCGCGTCCTGCCGAATCCCCTGTGTCTGGAGACGTTCTGCACGACACCGGGGAGAGGGCAGAGCGAGGACTCCACTAACGGTGAGGAACTAGAACTACCTTCACAGTACCTGCTTGGTAAAGCTGGGACAATCAACAGAAAAAGGATCGACACCGACCATACCGATCACTTATCACAGGCATTTTGCTGATATCATTCATTTGCAATAACTACCCTCTAGAGAAATGTGAAGTTAGAAATGAAAGTTTTGCTAACATGGGTGGTTGTTAATGGGACAATTGATGGCTACAACCATCAAACTATCAGTAGTACTTTTAAAGGGTAAGAAGAGAAATTATGCAGATTGTTGTAAACGTGTCATTCTATTTATTGTTATCGCATCAATTCAGGCAATTTATCGCGATACGGATTTTTGTCCATATCGCCCAGCTCTACTGCTTAGTACATATTTTTTTCCTTTGACCTGCACAACGAATGCAAATGCTTTATTGGTCTTCTTGGAAAGTAAATTGTCTAATGTTATCAGGTTCATCATCTCCACATCTTTTCCATAGGTCTTATAAGTCCTCCTCCATTGGAAGCAAAGGAGGGGAATGACCTGGAGGTTAGGGAAGTGAAGGAATTTAAGGACAGCTTCCGGCCTCGTAGTGGCTCTAGGAGGGTTAAGAACAGCCCCTCCCCTATCACCCTGATTCCTGCCCCCATTGGGACCACCCCCAACACCGGACCAAACACCCCTGAGTCCACTACACCCACCGGCAAGACCACTCGCCGAAGCTTCTGGGAAATACTGGTGAGTGAAGTTCTCTTTCATTGGGTTTGTGATGTGTTGTAAGAGAGGATTTTGTCCAAAATGGCACCCTATTCCCTAATGCAATACTTGTCTATTTCTGCTAGAGTGGCCAAAACTAGTTTACTTGATTAGGGAATAGAGTGCCATTTCAGAATCTTTCATAAAACATGTGGGTCTCCTCTGAGTTTAGTTCTGTCAGTGCTACATCCATCCGAGATCAACATTTCTATCTACATTTGGATTATGAACCACCGTGTTGCCGTTTCAGTCAGTGAGGAAATGATTATCCTCCCTACAGAGCAAGCCAGACTCCTCTGAGCTGGGGAGCCCGAAGACGACAGACGACATCGTGCAGGAGAAGGGGGAGGAGGGTCGGACACGCAGGAGACACAAGACGGAGAACGTGAAGCAGCAGTGGAGCCAGGAGAAGGCCATGGCTGTAGAACTGGAGCAGGCCCAGAGGTTAGAAGATACACAGGCTGGGTTCAAATCCAATCGTTTTTTTTTCTTCCAAATGCTTTTTTTCCCCTTTTTTTTCCTGTCTGCATTTACAGATGGGCGGAGTTAGAACTATTTCATTGGTTTCATTGTGACAGGCAAACTCAATCAGGTACTTTTCTGTACACAGAGAAAATACCACTTGAACCTAGGTCTGGTCTCCGCTGTTTAATGTGGCCGGATTCAATATCTCATTAAGCCAAGGAGAAGGCATTGAGCTACACTCACTGGACAGTTTATTAAGTACACCCATCTAGTCCCGGGTCGGACACCCCTGTGCCTCCAGAACAGCATGAGTTATTCCGAGCATTCTACAAATTGTAGGAAACGTTCCACAGGTATGTTGGTCCATGCTGATGCGATGGCATCACGCAGTTGCTGCAGATTGGTCACTGGTACATTCATGCTGCGAACAGCCTTTTCCATCTCATACCAAATATGCTCGATTGGGTTGAGGTCTGGGGACTGTGCATGCCACTCAAGTAAACTGAACTCACTGTACCTACTAAACTGGTCGGTGAGTGTATGGAGAAAGGCAGGATCCATGATTGGCTGAGATAATGGAGGGGGATAAAAAAACTACTTTCTGGAGGACAATGCCATGCTGACTGGTGTTCATTCTTAAAGAGATGGGTGGGGCTAAGGCTTAAGAGGGGTGTGACTGATGCTGAATGTGTGTACACGAAGAAGAGCTCTTTAGAAAGTGTGGAAATCATTCAAAAACATTTCTTTTTATCCTACTTGTCTCCAAAGGATCCGTTTACACAATAAATAAAAAAAGCTCACTTTCCCACGTTTCCCCCCCAACTGCAGTGTATGATATAGAAGTTTTTTTGAGGACATAAGCTCCATCCTGAATACAGTCACAAATGTGGAGTGTTCGTCAGTAGTATTGCACTGTTTAATGGGTGTGTGTATTTTCCAACAGGAGACATGTGTCCCAGCTAGAGGAGGGTGACATTGGGACCCTGCACCCTCTATACCAGGTCACCTGTCAGCCCTGGATCACCTTCATGGCTAAACTTGGTGAGTGGCTCCTCTGCCCTCTCCTCTGCCCTCCTCTTTGCACTTCCCTTACCCCTATCCTTATTTCTGCTGGAGTGTAGAGGAGGGAGAAGATGGGAAGGATGGGGGGGGTTATAGAAAATATTGTTTTTTTTATATCCCAAATTGCACTCTATTCCCTCTGTATAACCTCTCTGGTCAAAGTAGTGCACTATACAGAGACTATGGTGCTATTTGGGACGATACCATTGTCTCCTATCTATTTTCTGCGAGAGGTGTTCAATTTGAAGGTTAACTCTCATTTTCTCTTATTTCTCCTCCTTTTCTCTCGTTCTTTCTTCTGGTGTAAACAGGATGCCCGTCGATTCAGCAGTGCACAGCTGAGATTGCCTCCCAGTTTCTGCTCCCGCCCATCCTTACAGAGATTGTCAATCTGGTCAGCTCCCTGGCCAGTGACACCGCAGTCAAGGTGTTTGAGAGGACAAGGTGGGTCATTTTGAAATGATCACGCATACACATATGTATACATTATTATCAGGAAAGCATCTATATACACTTTTCTAGGACCATTAACACATCTTTCAAGCGAGTGTTGTACGGATATTGTTTCGATATGAACTTACTTTATCATGGTTTTGTGTTTTTTGTTTGGTCCCCTAGTTGTCCCCAAGGAGACATGTTTGCTCCCCTGCCTTTGATCCACCACCTCAGCCAACCGCCTACCACCTCTAGAACCTTCATCCTCATTGGACGGAACTTCCACCAATGGCATTGCAGCACAGAGCAAGGTACCTGCATAAGCCAGAGTTCTATTATCCCTGTGCTTTTGAATGTAGTCACTGTTCACTGTTTGCTGAAGCTAATGTAGCAGGTGTAAAAAGACGCCTGAGCAGAGGTCCCGCATCCGGTTTTCAGGGGAAAAGGAGGTCCGGTGGAATGAACTGTATCTCTGAAAAGCGGATGCATCCGGCTCTTAGCAATTCTGCTACGGGTGTCGTTTGTTCGACCCTTGATTTGATTGACTTTTTAGATTCATGGAGTTAAACATAGTCATTGCCCTTTGCTAGTATTTGATGATCATTTTATACCTCAAATTATGCCTCATTTCCTTTATTTAGTTTTTTTTTGGGGGGGGGGGGGGGGGTGATGTGGTACCTTTTTCTCCTCTGTAACTTTGGGATTCTGTGGTCAACCATGCTTTACTAACTGACTTTATGGCAGCAGCAAATTGAGAAATGAAAAAGTGGGAAATACTACATCAGCATATTACTGAGAGATATTATTACGATGCTCAGCCTCCCAGCAAGCAGGAACACCATAGCAGAACTGGGCCCGAACCCAAATACTCTATCCTAACCCAACCTGGAACATTTTGCTGCTAATTTACTTCTAAATTACTCATTGCATCAAATCTGTTTAGATAGATTCTCTCACTTCAAAAACAACACTCCAATGGCATGTTACTATTAGCTATTCCTAATTATCAACTGGAGATGGGTGTAGAAGACTAAAGTGCACGATGTACACGAAGGCGTTATTTCGAAGCTTACCCTGTCACAACATGCTCTGTCTGCTCCTGCGCTTTGGGTTCTCGTCTCTCTCCTCTGTCCCTCTCTGACAATCACCACTGTTGCTGTGATCTCTTCTTTCTTTCTTTTGCAAGCATGTCTGTCTGTAGAGTTAGCGGAGTATCTCTGTGTAGCTACTGTAGAACTGTCTTGTTGTCTGTGCCTGCACCCTGCCAATATCATGCTGTTTGTTTGTGCTCATCTCCGTTTGCCCACAGAAGACAGTTCAGATGATGAAAACATCCCTGAGATTAGTAGGTTCACACGTAAGTCTCACTCTGCCCCCTCCTCATTGTAGGTTCACACGTAAGTCTCACTCTGCCCCCTCCTCATTGTAGGTTCACACGTAAGTCTCACTCTGCCCCCTCCTCATAGTAGGTTCACACGTAAGTCTCACTCTGCCCCCTCCTCATTGTAGGTTCACACGTAAGTCTCACTCTGCCCCCTCCTCATAGTAGGTTCACACGTAAGTCTCACTCTGCCCCCTCCTCATAGTAGGTTCACACGTAAGTCTCACTCTGCCCACCTCCTCATTGTAGGTTCACACGTAAGTCTCACTCTGCCCCCTCCTCATAGTAGGTTCACACTTAAGTTCACCCCCAGCCAGCCCCAACCAAGCAACGTTGGCTCTGGGCTATTCTGGTTTTATGTCTACGTTTTAAATTCATGTCGAATTTCAAATTCAAAGAATGTGTCCCAAAAAAAGAACGGTAAAAAAAACAGGATTTGTACTGAATGCTTCACTGAATGCTTCACTGAATGCATGTTGTGAGCTGTGCATCATATAATCATGTTGCTTACGTGGCTTCATACGGAGGACCTTATACCTGTGGAATATGAAGAGTTCACACAGTTTCTTCTGTCTCGTCTCCCTCCAAACTTTTATATTTCAATTCCAAATGTCAACTCAAATCTCACAATTTCTACTCTCATAAAGGGCTACAATTTATCTTCAAGCTTAACTCTCTGGCTGTCTGGCAAAATAATAGTCAATTTCTTAGAAAGGAAATGTTTTTTTCCCCTTCTTCTCTGCCTGCTCTAAAGGCAGCAGCGGAATAGCCCCCTACATGCCTCCCGAAGACTGGATCTGTGAATAATTGTATGCAACTGGTCTTTGGGGGGCTTAAAAAACCCTGCTGAGATGTTCTCTGTCTGATAGGATGTAATGAGAACCGTCTATTATTTCATCTTAATAGCACCGTGTTCAGAAATCACTTTCCCACCATAGGGTGACTTACTGTCCGTTTAGTCATATACTTGATGGTCAGATGGTAATATACTTGATGGTAATCATATACTTGATGATCATAAGAGATGCAAGATTCTCAGTCTGTGACATTATTAAGGTCCCCTTGTTAAATTGGTTGTCGGCCTGAGTCCATCCTACCGTACCATCCTTATCTTGGAGACTGCGCTAGAGTCTGGTTCAGCTCCGGGTTCTCTCCTGTCTGTCCTCTGTCTGCTGTGTCAGGTTGGGGTCGATTCCATTACATTTCAGTCAATCCAGGAACTAAAATTCCAATTCCAATGCGCCTCATTGCTTGTCGATAAAGACAAAATGGAATTGGAATTTCAGTTTACTTTCGGTATTGACTGAAATAAATGGCATTGACCCCAAACCTGGTCTGCATCATTCCCCTGCGTCCCACTCTCACTGTCTTCTCTCTCCCTATTGGTCCAGCTCATAAGGGCTTCCAGCGCTTCGAGGCCTTGGAGCAGTCTGATTGTTTCAGTCCAGGGCAGGCCTCGAGGGGCGTGGCCCCAAGACAGAGGCTCCTCCTCATACACATCCTGGATAAGAAGGTGAGGAGAGGAGGTGGGGGAGTGAGTGGTGGGTGGGTGGGTGGGTGGGGGTATGTATGACACAATTTGGCCCATTTATTTCCACCCGTAGGCTATGTGAGGTGGGTTGATCTCAATCTCAGTGTTGATCTATGTCTCTCTCCATCTCCTGCCCTCTCCCCCTCTCCAGGTGACCCTGTACACCTATAACTGGTCGGTGGACCTTGGTGTGTCTCTGAACCGGGGACTGGTCAGGCTGGTCCAGTGGCAGAATGCCAGGTCCCACGTTGTCCACTGCCTCCTCAATCAGAAGATGGGCCTCTTCCACCACTACTGCTTCTCAGACACACCGGCCCACGCAGACCTCAAACAGGTAAACCGTTTCTCAGAATCACCTTCACTCGCCGAGTACATTTACGTGGAACCACGAATTATGACCTAGTGAAGTGGCGCTGACCGTCGCCTTACGACACTGCCAATCTCACACGGAGCCGTCATTCTGCCAGTAACCACAGTCGAACATTCATGCGCACACCAACGCCATCACCGAGGTACCGTATCTAAATCAGACACACCTGCCCACCAAGACCTGATCAGGTAAACGCTCAATCTCGCGCACGGCACAGCCATCTGCTTGAATTCGTCACGGTCTACCACTCTTTCAGCATAACTGTGGCCTATAGGTATGAAACATATGCCCACACACAATATACAGATGGTGCAATGTGAGGCCTGGGAACAATGTCCTGGTGGTTTAAATGGGGGTTCAGTCAGGTGGAATCAGTCTGTTGGTTAGTGTAACGGCAGTGTCTGGTGGTACAGCAGGGTACACACAGCTGTCAACTCCTGAGGGTGGGGACTGAGATTCCTTTCACACGAGCAGGTACTGTGTGTATACACACACACACACACACACACACACACACACACACACACACACACACACACACACACACAGAGACACACTGCCCTCTTTCCCTCTAGTGGGTAGGCTACCTGCTATTGCCTTTGATTTCCCACTCTCTCATTCTGCTTTCTTGCTTCTCTTCTTAGCGAAAGCTGGGAGGGGGGTCTTGTCACTAAATCCCCTCCCACGTCTCTTTTCCCATCGGAGTTTTAAATGGCAGCAGTGTTAATATTCCTATTGCGCTTGTTTTGATCGGAGCCCTATTGGGCCCTGGTCAAGAGTAGAGCACGACATTGGGGGGGATAGGGCGCCATTTGGCACACGCCCCCTTTGGTGTACTCTGTAGATTCTCCTTGGTCTTTTAATACGGAACATCAACATGACCTAGTTTTCTTCCCCCTCTCTGATCATCCCTCCCTCTTCCTCCCTACCTTGGTATGACATGTCGGCACCGGGGCCTCCCTTCCTCATTCCTTCTGTTCCTCTTCTTTTGCTTCTCCTTTTCAGTCAACGTTCCCGTCAGCGTCCTTGTATCTCTCACTCCTTTTGATATGCGCGAGGAGAGGAGCAGAGAGAATGGCTGTGTGCTAATTCTCACCCTATTCCCCTTGTTAGTGCACTGCTTTTGACCAGGGCCCACGGTGCTCTGTAGGGAATGGGATGCCATTTGGGACCACAGTGAAGAGAATCACTCAGCTCTCTGACTTCACAGCCCCGTGTTTTTAGTTCCGTAGCTCTGGGGTCAAAAACAAAGAATGCCTATCATTTCTGAGCAGTCTGCACGAGTGCCGATACACAGGAGACAGAAGAAAGGCGAGACGTATTTTTAGGGCTTTGAGATGATTTTGCAAAAATAACATTCTGTATTTAATCTGTCATAGAAACAGTTTTGCTCTGCCGCTTTTCTTTTTACTGGGAACATAAGAGGATACACACACTGCATTTTGTTTTACAACACTTTTCTTTTTACTGGGAACATAAGAGGATACACACACTGCATTTTGTTTTACAACACTTTTCTTTTTACTGGGGGGGGGGTCATATGATTAAAACAGCCTTCTAACATTTTACCACCGTGCAACAACCCGATTTGGAGTGCAAAAATGTCAAATTAAAAGGAAAAGAAAATCTCCCAAACTTTCTCCTGTTTCTCCCTCGATGCCCTCACTCTTAATCGCCTCTCCACTAACGAATGCTGACAGAAGGCAGAATCAGAGCGACGGAAAATTTGCCCCCGCAGACTGTCATCTGTCACTGTCCTGATGAGGAGCACAGTGGGCACCAGTGCCCAGTTCAACCCCCCTTGCCCTGCGGGCACAAGACAGACACTGGACAGAGGGTTCTGCCACCCTGGGGCATCTGGGCCCTCCTCTTCCTCGTCCGTTGCCTTGGTCCTGCCCAGCAGCCGTTAAGCTGCTCCGTTGCACTAACTTGCGCAAAAGTTCCCCTGAGCAGAGGGGAGAGGGGGTGTACGGACATATTAGCTGTGCAGTGTCAGTCAGGACATGCTGTCCATGAGTCTCTGTGCCATCTCTAGAGCTTCACCAGTCCCTGCCACAGTTTGAGTCAAGGGCTCTGTCCTAGTTCTGTTAGGCATATCAACTAGATCATGGTTTCAGCCCTACCAGAGTTGCTCTGTACATTTTGATGTTTATGGGATAGGTTTCTACCTTTTAGGTTCATCTAAAATGTGTGTGTACAACTTGTGTCCTGGTAGTTCGTTTTTTTACACAGTGTAATTTGGAGTAGGAATTCAGATTTGTCAGATATGAGTTGCATTTTTGTTGTTGTTGATAACAACCCATATGGTTTAGGCTTGTTTCAGGCACCGCGTTCATGTCTATTTAATAACATAATCATTGTCGTGGCATGTTCATATACCAGAAAGTTACTTGTTCAATAACTTGGAGAGAGCCTCACAGCTTCTACGCCCCCCTCGCACTCACTCCATCGCACTCACTCCATCTCCTTATTTTACTCTTTCTCTGTTCCCTCTCTCGCTCCCTCCTATCATCTACTTTCTCTCTCCCCTTTATCTCTCTTGCTCCCCCTCTCATCATCTTCTGTTTCCTCTCCCTCTCTTCCTCTCTCAATCTCTCTTGCTCTGACTCTTCTTCTTCTTCTCTCCAGGAGCCCAACCCGTTCCTGAACCCAACCTTGGAGGCTGATGCCCTGCTGAGGAGCCCAGTGCCCCCCGTACCCAGCAAGGACCAGGGCAAGCTGGCTAGCTCCGTCCGCTCCCTGGCCCCCCTCCACTTCCCCTCAGAGCTGGTGCCCTTTGACGAAGCCCTCCGGGACATCGGGATGGGCCGCCCCCTGGCCAGCGCTCAGGACGGGGCCGACGTGGTGGCTCGGCACGGGGCCCAGCTACTAGAGGTCAAGGCTGCAGAGAGGAGAGGTCAGATATATGGGCCCAATGATGTGTATCAACACTGTATATGTTCTAAGATAATGTAAGGTTTATATTTAAGATTTAATGGTCAGATATGGTCACTCCACTCCTCACCCACCTTCGCCATATAACTAATACATACTGTGCTACTGTGCTATCTACTTTCCTACAGTTTAACTAATGCAATATTACTTAGGTTGAGAATGAAGTGGATATTTAAAGCATTTTGTTTTATAACACAACCGATGTTAATGTGTTGTAAAAGGTTTAATGGTGGTGGGGGGGGTTAGAGTACAGGATTCTCTAGTTATGTTTGTTTGATACAATGTGAGCCACACCAGTCCATCCAGCAGCCAGGCAGACAGGAGCAAAGATGAAGTAGACAGGTAGGCTGATTGAGGAGAGGGCGATGGTTAGTTCTTGGCCCTAACAGAGACAGGCAGATGGCTTTTAGCTCTGAGGGATGGCTACATGACCCTGGGAACTGTAAGGCTGCCCTATTGCCTATAGTAATGGCACCCTATTCCCCTTTATAGTGCACTACATTTGACCAGAGCCCTATGGGTAGTGCACTAAAGGGATTTAGGGTGCCATTCTGGACCCGCCGCGGGGCTGTGTGACCAACGAGTGTTTTGTGTGGATTTATCTCCACGTTGACAGAGATGGAGAAGCAGATGAAGATTGAGAACCTGTTTGTGACTTGGCAGCAGAGGTCAGCTCAGTCCAACATGCCCATCTCTGTAAGTACCGATCTACCGCAACCATTTTACGTCACATTTGACACTTGAGTCGTTTAGCAGACGCTCTTATCCAGAGTTACTTATAGCGGTGAGCGGGTGTACATTTTCATTCATTTTTCTTACTCATGTCTCGTGGGAGTCGGAACACACAACCCTGACGTCTCAAGCGCCATGCTTTTACCAACTGAGCTACGCGGGACCCTCCATTTTAGTCATTTCCCTCCCCGTGAAACGCCAATGGACACAAACACGCAGCACCGTAAACGACTCTGCTGAGGGGAAATATCAGCTCCCCTCTGTCTGACGATCGGCGCTATCTACACTATATATACCAAAGTATGTGGACACCCCTTCAAATTAGTGGATTCTGCTACTTCAGCAACACCCGTTGCTGACTGGTGTATACAATCGAGCACACAGCCATGCAATCTCCATAGACAAACATTGGCTGTAGAATGGTCTTACTGAAGAGCTCAGTGACTTTCAGTGTGGCACCGTCATACGATACCACCTTTCCAACAGGTCTACGTGTTAAATTTCTGCCCTGCTTGAGCTGCCCCGGGTCAACTGTAAGTGCTGTTATTGCGAAGTGGAAATGTCCTCATACTCTCGGTCATGTAGTGTGTCTTGCAAATGCGTTGAGTTCATGGGTGCTGGCAGGTTACGCACACAGCGGCTCTCCATCTCAAATACATTTACACACATTTGCATGTGGGCGCAAATGTTTTTTTATTTTTATGCACTGTAGCTAATTGATGTATATTTAACTATTGCCATGTATTAGTATTCTGGGACTTTGGCACGGATAAATAAATACGAGATTATTTTGAAGTAGTCCCCATGTTCAATAGTGCAACTCATTTACAAAGTTTGCAAGCTGGAGCATTTGAGCAGCTCTTAACGAGAGACGAGTAACTCTTAAGTTGATATTCTAGCAAGCATTGTGGAACAGTAGACTTCATATTATTGTAGGTGTCCTGGGACTCCCGAGCACAAGCCCACCAGTGCTTTCATCAGAGGCACTGCAAGATCTTGACAGGCGGCTAAGGGCTGGCACAATAATCCTATAATCACGACAATTATGGTCAATAACCTGTAACAACAAAAAGAAAATGTGATAATCGTCTTCATACATTTTAGGTGAAGAGGGGATTTAGCTTGATATTCAATTAGATAGACTTACATTTTTTTGACATGAATAGGGTGAAGTTTTAAGAGCAGAACAGCACGGCTAGGAAGAGAGGCTTAGTTGTATTCATTAGGTAAATCGCAGCGAATTTTCGAAGACTCATTACAATTATGTGGCAATAAATTGTTACCCAACATTACGTAATCGTCACGGAGTGTGTGTTGACATTCGTTCATGTTTCTGAAACACTCATTTCACAAAAATGCTATGTGGTGCGTGTGTTTTTCCCCAGCTACCTTCATCGTGAAAAGTAGATGGATGAAAACAACAGTGTGAATAACTGTTGGCTACAGTATAAACAGTAACACCACAAACACCACCAGTAGTCAGTCCCAATTAGACTATTGTCTATTGAGCTAGTGCCTGGTGATGACATTGTCTGTGTTCCCTGTGTGTGCTCCTACTCCTTCTCTCAGTAAGTTACCTCTCATCAGAGCAGGCTCAACCATTACTGCCCAGTCAGATGGCTGGCTGGTTGCCTGACTTGGTCCATCCACAGTGGGGGACCCATCTCCCTTCACTGGCCCTTTAGGTCTCCTCAGATCTGCCTGCCGGCCGCCCGTGGCTTCCCGACTCTGTCACTGACGTGATGGATTAGATATGAGAGGAGATCACATCAGCTCAACAGACGGTGTTGTCTTCTGTCTGTCTCCCCTTCCCTCCTATATTACACACGTGTGTGTGTGTGTGTGTGTGTGTGTGTGTGTGTGTGTGTGTGTGTGTGTGTGTGTGTGTGTGTGTGTGTGTGTGTGTGTGTGTGTGTGTGTAAGCTGCTGACTTCGAGGGAGTGATATCACAGGTTGTGCTGACAGCCTCTGTCCCTATTTATACTTTTCACCACATTAAATAATCGCACGGAAAATTATCACAGCACTGCCTTGCATAGCTAATACGCACTAAGCTGTGTGTGTGTGTGTGACTGTCTTCCTGTCTCCTTCCTGATACCTGCTCAGGCCAGACTACGATAGAGCTCCCAGAATGCCTTGGGGCAGGGTTAATGG